>NC_038254.2:5378470-5464291 GCF_000004515.6 Glycine max | reverse complement strand
ATCTACGGATTCAATAAAAAAAATAGTTTATAGGCTTTTTAAAAATAGTTTATGAACCTAATGAGTACTTTAATCGTAATTTTTTTGTCACTAATTTTAATTTTTCTTGTAGTGAATTTTGTTTCATATATATGCTTAATGGGCAAAATGGATGGATATGCAAGTGCATGCAATGGTTCTAACATGAAATGTTATTTACTTGTTTCTTTTTAGGCCTTTTTCGGGATATTTGATGGGCATGGGGGAACAAAGGCTTCGGAATTCGCTGCACATAACTTGGAAAAGAATGTGTTGGAGGAGGTGGTTAGGAGAGATGAAAATGACATTGAGGAGGCAGTGAAGCATGGTTACCTCAACACAGATTCTGAATTCTTGAAGGAGGATCTTAATGGTGGCTCTTGCTGTGTGACAGCATTGATCAGGAATGGTAACCTTGTTGTGTCCAATGCTGGAGATTGTCGTGCTGTGATTAGCATAGGGGGTGTGGCAGAAGCCCTAACATCTGATCACAAGCCTTCTAGAGAAGATGAAAGGGACAGAATTGAGACTCAGGTAATAATTTGTCTTCCAATCATGTGTTTCTTGACTAATCTTCGGACTATAGACACGTGGTGGTTCAAGATTGTCTAATAGTAATTAATTTCTCCTCTTTTAAGTTCTTAATTTTAACATTTGTTAATTTTTGTAGGGTGGCTATGTTGATGTGTGCCGTGGTGTATGGAGGATACAAGGGTCATTGGCTGTTTCTAGGGGAATTGGAGATAGAAACCTGAAACAATGGGTCATAGCAGAACCTGAGACCAAAGTTCTTAAAATTGAACCTCAGCATGACTTGTTGATCTTAGCTTCAGATGGATTATGGGAAAAGGTATATACATATAAGAAATTAATTAATTACAATTATGTTAATGGAGTGGTTTCATTTTGATAATTCTTGTATCATGCATGATATTGTTATTCAGCTATTAATTAAGCTTCTATTTTTTGAATTTGGTTTCAGGTTAGCAATCAGGAAGCAGTAGATATTGCTCGTCCTTTTTGTGTTGGGAACAATAAACAGCAACCTTTGCTGGCTTGTAAGAAACTCGTGGAATTATCTGTGTCACGAGGCTCTGTGGATGACATAAGTGTTATGATTATCAAATTGCAAAACTACATTTGAAGTCTCGTGGTACAAGAGAGAAGAAAGGTTGGGAGGGTAAACGGGAGCCTCCACCTTAATTAAATACTTCTTCATTCTAATTAGCTTGAACAGTAGAATCAGTCAGAATATGATGAATGTGATTATGATTAAGGGAAAGAAGGTGGTAGCCTGAAATTAAGAGTACTTAATTTTTAATCTCAATATATCGGACGAATGACAATGTTATTGTTGATGATATTAATTAGCACTAACTTGAGTAATTATTTGGTAGATTAATGATCTTGATGTAGTTAGCATCTTTTGTAGTGTATAAAAAGGGTTGAATTTTGTATCCGATCCAAATGCAAATTATCTCATTTGTCGTAACAAGTGTTAATTTTATTTTGTATAATTCATGCTTCGTCTAATTGAAGTTACATTATCATCACTCTTTCTGGATAAAAATTGAAAACAATAATTCAAACATTTAATCTTGCAAGAGTAATAACCAAACCAAGTGATCCTCTTTGTTTACCCGACTATGAATATTGAAGATGGTGATTTTTTTCGCTTCTATAAGGTAATTTTGAGTAATTGATTACCTAGTTGGTTCCAACTTCCAAATCCCATGTTTCCATGCCATCTCTTATAAGCATAGTCTTCTAAACAGAAGTACATATGATCCCCTTTTACGTAGTCTTCTATACGGCCATTTAGATTCATGCCTACTGCTTTAACTCTCAAGATAAATAATAAAGTTGATCATGAGTTAGATAATATCTGATAATTTTCTGTAATTAACGGCCACTTCTTTGTGTAATTGGAGAAAAACACTTTGGAGAAGATTATATTTGTATTAATAAAAAGAGATGAACCATAAATTTTATCAGTTACATCGTTTAAAATAGGATTAGATAACACATAACTTTTCATTTTATTCTATTTCATTCAAATATATTCATTTTTTGTTCGTATGAAAGGTAAACATGAAATAAATTTTATTTTTTATTTTATCTTAACTCTGAGATCATGACTTTCTTTCAATAGATTAAGTTAAATATATTCATTTTTTGTTCGTATGAAAGGTAAACATGAAATAAATTTTATTTTTTATTTTATCTTAACTCTGAGATCATGACTTTCTTTCAATAGATTAAGTTAAAGATTAATTTCATTTACCGTATCATATGGGAAAAATAAACATAAATTCTTTCATAAATAAATTATCTCTATATTTTTTTTCATTATAAAAATATTAAAATAATAATATAATAAAATGATAACGTTATTTTGTTTCAATTTTGTTTCATCCCATTTTTTGTATCATTAGAAATTTAAATGTCAAAAAGAACATGGCAATCCAATTTTTCTAAATAAAACTAGCTCATCTATAACGATATATAGTGTGTTTTATGTTGCAAATGAAGTTGGTTCATCCCTTAGTAATGGGATGATGCCTTTGTAATTCCTTTCCAATGAACAAAAAAAAGAAGTTGGCTCAAGTAATGGGATCAAACATTGACAGAGTTTATATTATATGAATTTTTATTGGTAGGTGTTAGTATTAATTTGTTTCTCTGAGTTTTAATTTTAATTTCTTTTGTACATATATAAAATATTAGGGGGCAGAGGTTGGCATATTTCTAGGCCATAACATGCTACAAATATCTCAATACTTCTAGAAAGTAAAAAGAGTAACAGGTGTTGGATTACAAAAATAGCTTCTTCGTAATTCGTATCTCCAATTCTTCTAAATTAAGCTAAATTGCCACATGAGAAGAATTCTATATTTATGGTTGAAAGTGCGCAAAGTCTTCTCATGTTTTTTTTTTTCATGAGATAAGAGATATATTGAAATCGTGGGATATGAAATTCATATCGCAAATGGTTTGCCAGCTTCTGACTTTTATTATTCTTTTCCTCCCTCACGGATGGGTTGACTCCGGAAAGCGTTGAAAACAAAACAATGGGTGTTTGAATTGGGTATACGTAGCTGACATTGCGATAAGGTCAAACATGCAAAAAGTTAATTATTAGTCTACGGAAGAGAATTCTTCCAAAAAAGAATTACGAGAACTAGTGGGAACGTAATTAATTATTTAGAACCATATATTATATACATATCATCACCATATTTGCAAAGGAATTGACCAAGTAAATCGTGGCCATTATTAGAAGCATAGAAAATGTCCACTCTAGAGTCATATACGTATGGGTTGCGCAGCATGCACTCACTTTTGTTTACCGCAACCACTCATGAATGGTTGAACAATGAACCACCTCCTTCCACCACAAAAACAATTAGGTAGGGGATACTGTTGACTGTAAATTAAATTTAGGTCATTTTATATAGCCTGCTTGGATGGTAGATTCAAATCCCATTTGCATAAAAAAGAAATTAATGAAGTTGTACAGTATAATATATATATATATATATATATATATATATATATATATATATATATATATATATATATATATATATATCAATTGTTAATATGTGTAGAGTGAATGGTGTAGATTTTGGATGAAGCAGAATTTTTTTAACTTTTATTAAATAAAATTAATTTGAAGGATTCAATTTTATTTCTCTTCAGCTAGTTTGGCATCATTAACGAGTAAAAAAAGATTAAAAATATAATTTAACATGTAGTTACCATGTGAGACTTGTTAATATAATGATAAGTTATGTGACTTTCATATCATCAGCTAGTGTTGTCGTTTAAAAATATATATTATAATTGTTAACAGGGGGAAAAATACAGATATTAGAACACCCAAAATTTTCTTTTGGGAATAAGTTAATTTTGCAAAAAAATTAAAAAATAAAACCATAATTAATCCATGCATATAAAAATGACTCGTCACTCTTTTATATAAAAGTAGAAAACTAGTAACATGATATAGCATGGTTAATAGATAATTATATCTCTTTAGTATATGACCAATGGTCCATCATCAAATTTATAGGAAATAATATATGTTAAGAGATATAAACCTCTTAATTAGACATATATAAGTAATCCAAAAAATTAGTCTTTTGACTTTTTTGAGATATTTTAGATTTTTAAAAGGAAATAAAGTATGAACTCTAGTTAAAGAACACAAAAGCAAAAAGGAAAAAAAAATATAGAACACGTGTCAAAGATTGAACTAGAAACTCTCCAGATATGTTGAATGGGAATATGATATTTGGTATGGTTTGAGCAAAGGTTGACTGAAGATGGATGGCTTTGAGGAACTTGACACGCGCCATCACTTTGCGACCGACCACTTTCTTGTAGGCGCAACTTGTTTCTTCAAAGTTTAAACAGTTGGGAGCACCAAATTTTGTGTGTTGCGATGATATTTTTAAAAGAGAAGCATGTACATGCAACTAACACAAGTATCCAATCACAGCCAACATTTGTGATATTGAGTGCATTTACCCTTCTACTATATATTTGGCGTCTGTCTAATCTACGCGTGCCTTCACCTGAAGTTGATTAAATTTAAAAAATTAAGAATCAGTCATATCGTAATGAATATGTTTCTGATCTTTCCTTCTTTAATTAAGAAAAAACAAAATACTAGCTAGCTTGTTGTGTTGAAAGAACTTAGTTTGTGTGCTTGTTCTGGTAAGGGCCAAGTACAAATTTGTTTTTTTTTTCTTTCTTTTTCACGATAAAATGCTAGCTAGAGGTGTGGTGATGATGGAATCTAAAAAAGATATTATATTGGCTTCAACAATCTTTTGGTCCTATAAATTAGTGTGGCTTTTGTTTTATTTTTTTATTTAATGTGATTTTAATATATTATGTTATGGAGTTATTTCGCTTTCATACATTAAATTTTAAAAAATTTCATTCTGATTGTTTTTTTTAAATATATCATTTTTTTTAATTTTATATTAGAAATGTAAGTGTTATGTTAGCTTTTAAAATGATTTAATGTTATTTTTTGTTCATTATATTTCACAGTTATTTCACTTTAGTAAATTATGTTTTCAAAGTTTGTGTTTTAAATTTTAAAATAGTCAAGTTAATATAATGATGGCTAAAAGTCATCACTATATTTTTATTTAAAAAATTAAAAATTAATAAGTAAATGAAGAAAAGATGGATTTGAAACCATGAATAATAATAATTTTCACTCTCATATTATTATTATTATTATTATTATTATTTAATTTAATCATTTAATAACAATAATAATTTAATTAACCAATTATTCTCAATCACAATGGGTAAGACCCCTTCTCTTTTCGCCGTTCCACCTCTCACTGTCGACTCAAAAAGACTATTGCCCCGCCCTCACTTATGTCTCTACTGCAACCTCCCTACATGGTCAAAATTGCCTCCTAACCTAAGGAAAACAATTGTCTCATTGTCACTGTCGACAATAGCGTGTTGACGAAGGTGAAGAAGAAGATTGACAACATCCGGTTGTGGATGGGGTTTGACCAGTCGTGCTAGTCAGAATCATCTTCCCATGAAACGTTGCTCGTCTTCACTTAGCTTGGTTGTAGATGTCGGATGAAAAATCCTCTATTTTTCCGTCCAACCGTGCGTGACAGTAAAGATATTGTTCACAAACCTTACAAAGAATCACATTGTGACTTCCTCATTCAGATATAGGTTAATTGGTGAGTTAGGGTCATGTTTTTATCTTTCATCAAATACAATTCTTGCTTTGATCTCCCATGCTTCTGTTTCCAATAGCATAGTTGTATGAAAGGTTTTTGGTGTTCTGATGAGGAGTTTACAAATTTTTTGTGGTTCCAGGGAGATCATGTGTTGACGTTGTTCAATTTCAATCGATGTGATACTGTATTTTTTACCTTTTTAGATGGAAGAGGTGAGAGGAAATGATGATTTTTTAGTTATTTATTTTTTTAAAAATGAAATAAAGATAGTGATCATTTTTAGTCGTCATTATGTAAAGTTAGTTATTTTAAAAGGTTTAATATCACTTTAGTCTATTTTATTTTGGTACATTAAGTTTTTAAAGTTTCATTCTGATCTTTTATGTTTTTGAAATGTATCATTTTACTCTTTTTTTTTAAAATTAAAAGTTAACAAAACACTAACATTTCTAATGAAAAATTAAAAAAAGAACCAAAATGATATATTTCGAAAATATAAAAGAATATAATAAAACTTTTAAAATTTAATGTATCAAAAGTAAAATAACTACAAAACGTAATAGACCCAAAAGTGATATTAAACATATTTTTTTTATAAGTTTTTGATTTTTTGTTTTAATCTCTAATTAACTTCAATTTGACGACGTAATAACATTGTATGTAGTTGATTTACTTGTCACGTTATCAAACAAACAAAGATTTTCCTTCAACGATTTTCCTTTTTGTGGCATGTGAAAAAAATAATTTACCTTAATTTTCTTCAAAAAGATTTTATGCATCGATATTTATAAAATGAGATAATTTGTATTCTTTTTTGCTATATGAAACGAGATGGTTTATTGCGCACATAATACGAAAGTCAAAGTCATGAAGCACTTTACTTAACCCTCCTAACAACAACCTCATCCAAACCAAGTAACCAAATATGTGTTCCATTCTCTCTAAAAAAAAAAAAAAAAAAAAAAAACAAAACGCATATGTGTTCCATACTTTTACATAATGCATATTCCAAACATATTCCAAGTGATTTGCTTCTGCTTTGCGTCCTCTTGTGAAAATGGTCCAAATCGAAGTTACTACCTATGAAATTATTATTCCTACGCGTCACTATGTGAGGCCCTTCATCCTCGCAATTGCAATATGTGATTATTTCACTTATGGTAACTTTAATTTGATGGTGGTAGGCACCCCCCACACCCTCCAAGTTGTTTCTACGCAAGCCAAATGGCAATCCACTAGAAACTCAATTTGCTTCTACTTGTTCTTTTTTCGTGCTTTTTCTCCAAAGAATTAAGAAATCAATGAAGAGACATGTTGAATTGCATCTAAATTTCCTTCCACATATCTAGTTTTGTGTTAAAAGTCATTTTATGTGGACGACCCCTCCCTTCGTTTCCCTTTTCCCCCTGCGTAACGCTGTTGTTTCTTATTTTATAATCCTTTTGGGTCAATTCAATTCAAATGGCTTTCAGAAGCACTCACATGGTGACAAGTGGCGCAACTACAATAGTTTTTAAGCCCACTGAACTTGAGTTTGCATGCACGAAACCAATTAATGGAAAGAAAAAGGAAAAAAATAATTCATAAAAGGGCATGCTTATCTTCCCCTCAATTAATTATTTTACAATAATTTGTCAAAAGAGAAAATAGGGATGGAAAGTGCTCCATAATGTAATGCTTTGCCATCTACTAGCCAACGTGTTTGAGGTTACAATTAGAAAGCATCTGTAAGACTGTAACTCTATAAGTATATTTGAAGCAAAAGATAGAGTTTCCTTTTTTTGAAAATTCCTTAAGTGGGTGAAAACATTATAATCTACCAGTTTAAAAATACAATTTGATCATTCAAAAATAATTTGTGAACATATTACAAATTTGCTTGACACTTGATAAGAGAAGAAGATAGAATAGAGAGATTTGTAAATATAACAATAGGTGATATAATATTATGTAGATAAAAGATGAGTCTTAATGAATATTCTAAGTAGAAAAGTATTTGTATATCCTTATTCTTGATTATGTCCTAATTTTACAATGTATGTTAATCGAGTTAGTTCAAAGTGATTTTACGTAAATTATATATACATAACCATAATTAACACAGTAATTTAATTAAAGTATCACGAGTAAAATTAAAAAGACAAATATAAGAATGCTAACAATAGACTATGTTTTTGCTAAGCTATTTAAGTTAATTTCTATTTTTTTTACTAAAAACTTATTCTTGGTTTGATTGTTGGATAAATAAGTTATTTTAATAGTTTGTAGTGTTTTTTAAAACATTATTTGAAATAGTATTTTTTAGCTTCTAACTTCTAATTTTTTATATTTTTATTTTTAATATATTTATCTAATTTTTTGATTAGTTTTTTTAAATAAATTATGATTTTTTTTTCATTTTATACTTTTTAAATATTTTAATAACTGAGTTTACTAAATACTTATAATTTAATAAATTAATTTTTTTAATTTTTAACTAACTTTTTAGCCTCCGGTTGATTTTTTTTTTCAAACATAACCATGATCTTTTTAATACATTTTTTCAAATAGGTAAGCCAATTTTATATGAATTGCACAAGATAGTCTGCATTTAATTTTTATTTGGTAAAATGAACACAAATTTATTTATCGACCAAAATATATTATTAACATTTCTAAGATTGAAACAGAGTAGCAAAATTAGTGTTCCAATAATGCTGTCCAGGAGAAACAGAGTAGGAGATCCCATATAATGCATCTTGGTTCAGATTTTCTAAAAGATACGACTAGATTTTGGGACCTTACCGAGGAATTAAAGTATCCACATGCAACAAATTTCTCAACAAAAGAAACAAAATATGAAATATTTTTAAACATTGTGTGGCTAAAAGCAACAAGCATCATGGAATGGGCATCTTCTCTACCAGCCTCACTTGCCCACTTCTATTTTACTGTGTTTTCTTCTCCTTAGCCAAAGATAATAACCACCTCAACCAGAAAAAGGCCACATTCCTCACTACAGCCACATGTTCTAATTGATAACATTCTTTAGCAAAAGGGAAAAATATTAACTACAAAAGCATGGAAGGTAGCAAAACCAAACCCGTAATGAATGTTTGTATGTCTATATGTGAGTATTATTTTATGCTTAATTTATTTTAAAAATTATAACACAGCAAGAAATTGAGTGAAAAATTAGTATACTTTTTTTTTTTGTCTTTGGATTTAATTTACCTTAATTTTAGTTTTGGCTTCTATTTTATAATTAAGGTTAGATTTTTAGTCTCTATAATTTTGTTTGTTATTTATTTATTTAGGTTTTGATACTTATAATTTCATTTTATTTTGATTGTAGTTCCTGTAAATTTATCCCACATTAGGTTTTACTTTATATTAAATACAAAGCTTAATATTTTGTCAAGTAACTTTTATCCTTTGTTAGGTGTCTTCCAAGTTACAACTTAAGTGAATGACTAATGTAGCCTATTTATCAGGCATAACACAAGTTTGATTCATGTACAATCTTATTCTCTGAATCTAATTCCTAATCTAATTTGGTTCAAATACAATTATACTTTCTTAGTGCATGTTTGACAAACCGTTGGTGGAGCACCAAACAGAAATTGTCCAACGCATCACCCCCTTTCTTGAACGTGCACCATAACAAAAGCAACGACAAAACAGACATGCTCTCAATTTAATTCCAACCAACTAGTTTAAAGGAGAGCTGTTGGAGAAGGATCTAATTGTTCCCCTTTTGTACACATGCCATTAATATTAATAACAATGTAATATGAAATAACTATCATTTCTACCTAATCTTATGTAGATATGCATCTTTGTATGAGTATGAGTCTATGCTTTTATGTAAGAGTATATGTAATATGTAATACGAAAGATAACACGAATAATAGGTTTATCATTATAAAGTAGCTTCATGATGATTTTTTAAATGTAAAAACATTTTGTTCCCTAAAATATTTGTGAAGATAATTAAATATTTCTTGTATTATTTTGATGTTTAATATATAAAAGTCATTTTAAAAATGCATAAAAATGAATGCAATTCTCTTATGCATAGATTCATTGTACTTTTACAATAATAAAATATTATTGTGAAAATAAATTTCATATTGTTTATATTCTAAAGATATAAATTGTCTACTAGAGTTTAGAATAATAATTTATTATAATATAAATGGACCAAGATTATAATTTTATGACATTCAATTAATTAAATTTAAAATTATGCAAAAAAATATGTAAAAATATATTATTATAAAATAATAACCATTTCAATATGTTGGGATGAAGACGAGACAAGTATACATGATCCCATATAAAGTCATGGATGAATACAAAATTTTATCGTTGTCAATAATAAGGGACATGGACGGAGATGATGTTGGGGAGCAAGGAGAAACAATAACATACATTCTTGTTGCACTCCATTATCATGTTTATCATAACCATCATTTATATATTTATAAAAAAATTATATATAAACATAAGATTAAATAATTTTTATTTTTATTTTTTGGGTTTAATTTTATTTTCTAAATTTTAAATAAATATTTTAATTTGTTCGCATGTTTTTATTAAATCATTTATCATATGACATTGACAAGCTAATGTTCCAAATTAATCTTGCAATTGTTATTCAATATATTTATCATGAATGCATTTCAATATGTTTGTAGTTTTAGATTTTTACTTCATAATTTAGTCTTTTGTAAATAATAAACTATCAACATAAAAATAACATATCTAACAACAATAATCTCAATAAAATCAAATATGTATTTCATTGTTTATAAAAATTTTAAAAATGAGTAACCATAGATATCGCCTACGCCTACCGAAAATTTAGGATTTAGGATTTGAAGCCTAATTATTACCTACTATGTACTCATTTATGAAAGATGCAAAATTCACCTATGTTAATTTGTAAGAGACTACAAAATGCAAGATTATTTACAATCAGAGGAGGAAAAGTGTCAAGATTGGTTATGAATGGAACACTTTTGCAAATTACCATAATTTGGAAGTTGGCCACTAAATTATATTTAAGTTTTCATATCCAAAATCTAACTTTGTTCTATTGTGAATTGATTAATTGTAATTTGAGTGTATTATACTCTACCAATCTTTCTAAACTTTGTTTAGAACTTTTTTCTGGTGAAATTTTGCATAAATGATGTTGCTTTGATTTTATGAGCTAAATAGACAACATTATTTTATAAAATATATTACATATTTCAATCTTATTAGTTTTTATTCTCATTTACTTCTTTTCATCTTCTTCCTTGCAAATTTACCTTTTATGCTTGATGCGCCATTTGTGTATGCTCATGGCTTTGTGCCGAAGGCTTTGAATTTCTGTGGTAGTTTTGGTTGTTGAAATGTGAAAGTGGAGTGGGAAAATTTTATGCTTGTAGCGTTTTTTTTTTTTTTTAATTATAAGTTGGGTGTGCATTGAAACTTGAGGTGGTAATAAGGAGTGCTTATGTGTTATTTTTGGAGTTTTTAAAACTTTGAATGTTGAACTTTTAGTGTATGATTACAGTTAGTTTTCATCTTGACTATTTATTTTATGTTTATTTAGAGTAATAGGTAAAATATTGTGTATTGTGTTTTACATTTTAAAGGTTTTAGTTTTAAATTTTATAAAAAATTTAGTTCTCATTTACTAAATTGTATATGATTATAACTTAATAGATATAATTATATTATATATTTAATTTTATAACTTATCTGTATGTTCAGACAGATACTTAACTAGTTAATATTAGTGACAATCTAATCTTGCAAAAAAGATGTAAAGTGGATAAACTTACTCAAATCCAAGTAAATTGGATAAGGATCAAAACATCCGAAAATAAAGAAGAAAAAAAACTATTTTCAATCCATTCGTCCGTCTCTAATCTCTATCACTATTTAGGTCATTTGAAACTTCTTGCGACTACCATTTTTGTTAATTATCCACTTCCATTTAAATTCCACGTAGGTCCCAAAGGAAAAAAAAAACAGAAAAAGAAAAATTAGAAGTTCAAGTTGGAAACCAAACAGAACACACCCACTCCACACTATATATATTCACATTCACATCACTTGAATTGCAACCCAGAGAAAAAAAAACATCATTTGAACCAAGTGAAGTTGAGTTACAAGCTTATAAAATGGGTTTTTCTTGGATAAGAGGGAAGTGCATTGGTAAGGGCGCGTTTGGCACCGTCAGCGTCGCGCTTCGCAAACGCGACGATCAAACTCAAAATTTCGCGGTGAAGTCCGTGGATTTAAAAACGGGTCTCCCGGGTCAGCTCGAAGCGTTGGAGAATGAGATTCGGATTCTCCGGCGCATGTCCTCTCCGCACGTGGTAACTTTTCTCGGCGACGACGCCACGTGCGAGCAGCGGAACCTTCACATGGAGTACATGCCACGTGGTACGCTCGCTGACCTGGACGCTGACGTGGACGAAGTTTTAGTGAGACGCTACACGTGGTGCCTTGTGAGCGCGCTGAAGCACGTGCACTCAAACGGCGTCGTTCACTGCGACGTGAAAGGAAAGAACGTCCTCGTCGGAGACGGAGGGAAAGGTTTCAATTGCAAACTCGCCGACTTCGGATCGGCGGCGGAGTTCTCCGGCGAGGGGTTTCCGGCGGTGGTGCCGCGCGGGAGTCCGCTGTGGATGGCGCCGGAGGTGATTCGCCGGGAGTGGCAGGGTCCGGCGTCGGACGTGTGGTCGTTGGGATGCACGGTGATCGAGATGCTCACCGGAAAACCGCCGTGGGAGGGAAACTCCTTCGACGCGCTGAGTCGGATCGGGTTCTCCGGCGAGGTGCCCGAATTTCCGAGGCGGTTGTCGGAGCTCGGAAGGGATTTTCTGGAGAAGTGTTTGAGGAGGGAACCGTGGCGGCGGTGGAGCTGCGATCAGCTGCTGCAGCATCCGTTTTTGTTGCCGTGTGGCGAGATTGCGGAATCGTCGCCGCGGTGTGTTCTCGACCGAGTTGACACGGAGTTCGCCGAGTTCGACCAAGAAGAAGAAGAAGAAGAAGAAACGAGAATTGAAAATGAAAATTTTGCGAGGAGTAGAATTGGAAAACTGGCGATGAGGGTAAGGGTAAATTGGGAAACAGAAGGTTGGGTGGTGGTGAGGGAATTCGCTTCCGATGCGGAACCGGCGGTGGCGGTTGACAGTTCTGAGGACGTTAAAGACGGGGCATGTCCGGGAAATATTGGGAGCGTGAGGGTAGAAAAGGGACTTCATGTAGGGACAAATTTGGAATTTAAAGGTTTAGAAAACGAAAGGGTAAAAATAAAAATTTGGAATTTGGGTGGGAGGGGGTGGTTGGTGCAGTGCAACTACAGGGAGAGTAAAGCTAGTTGGAGGAGTCAGTGCGTGTGGGAAAATGTTGATAAGAAAAAAGGAATAATAATGAAAAAGAACATTTACAGGTTGTACTGTAAATTATTGAAATCACCTTGTTTGTTCTTGGAGTATTTAAATACATATTTATGTTTTGGGATTATTTATGTTGATTACTTTTCATGGCACTGTGACAAAAATATCTTGAGAATTTTTCTTAAGAATATTCAGGAACTAATAAGCGTATGTTTGGTGATGCGATACGATTATGCATTTTTTTTCTACGGTTACATTGAAACAATCTTGATTGTTTCTGATTTTTCACGATCATACCACAATTTTAACCGGTAAAATTGATTCCAAACACTGTTTGTTTGTTATTGAGCACAACACATGCATGGATTTGGCTGCACCATGTACCCCACATGTTCTAGTTGAAATCAGGCATGGGACGAAGAGTTGTATGAGGCTGTGATCTTTGCGTGAGTGTGCACAAAATCAAAATCATAGTGTACACTTGCACACAACAGCTTGTGGCACTTGCAATTTGGTGTCCTTTTTGCTTTGTGTTAATGGAATAAGAAAACCTCAACCAATAAGATTAAAAAAAAAAAACTTGAAATGAAAAAGAAAATCCTAAATCCTAAATCCTGTTTGTTGCTTACTGACCCATCCCTTCAAATGGCAAGCTTATCCACACGTTAGCAACAAGATACACAAACACACCACGAAAAGATTAATCACAACGCAAACGCATGTCACGTTAACAAAATTTCAAATCATCATTAGTAATTCAGAAATGTCAAAACTGATTGGGCCTAAGGCCCACCACCACGTCGACCTTCGGAGATCAAACATCAAAGGATCCTTCCATTTCCATTTGGCAATTGTTAGACCTTTTCTTATGGTGAGAACTGAGAACTATAAACCTAGGCCTAACTTGAATGTAACGAATTTGGTTATATATATATATATATATATATATATATATATATATATATATATTGGTGTGTATTAGCAATTTGCATAAAAATTTTGGACAAAAATATCTAATTATCTTTTCTTTTCATTATTTTTTTAATGTCTATTATAATAATTAAAGTAATTAAATATTTGTTTGTTATCATGATCCTTTGTGGGTGTGAATAATTTTGTTTGTGGGAGTCTTGATTACCCAACGGTGGTATCAGAGTTATGACTGTGAGCACACAAAGGTTCGAGATACCTTTGTTTGACGGAAAAATAAATTTTATGATTTGGCAAAATACTATTTAAAACCTTTTAGTGCAACAATGTCTTGATCAGGCATTAGAAGATGAGAGGTTGGTTTCCATAAATGAAACCGAGTGGACTAAGATCCAAAGGAGGGCTATGAGCACGATTCGGTTAACCCTTCCTCCCGAGATAAAACACAGCGTGTTGAAAGAGACAACACCGAAGGCCTTGTAGGAAAAGTTTGAGAATATCTATGCGTCAAAGTCACTAACCAATCGACTTTATTTGAAGATTGAGTTGTATTAACTCAAAATGGAGACAAGAGGAGATTTCCATGACCACACCAATAAGTTCAATCAGTTGAATGCAGATGATAAACTCTCAGATGAAGAGCAAACGTTGTTGTTGTTGGCCTCACTACCAAGGTCCTTCAAAGCTTTGGTTCAAATGTTACTTGTGGGAAGATGAACTTTGAATTTGGATGAGGTGATCATCGCTCTTAGAGAAAATGAGAGAATAATGAGAGCTGAAAATGTTGATGTTGATGATGAACACAATGCAATAGCCGTGGTGAAGTCTGAGTGAGGGAGGAATCATTCAAGGAGACATGATGAACCAAGAAGAAGATCAAAATCGCAATCGCACCCGCAACGAAATATGAGTAACATGTAATGTTACTATTGCGGTGAGAATGATCATGTGCAAGCGAGGTGCAAACAAATGAAGGAGAATTTAATGAAATTGAGATATGAACAAAGATGACATTTTGCCTGTGTTTATGCTGCTGATGATTCTAGTGTTTTTTTTTATAATATTTTGAAGTATGTCTATCCGGCCCTACAAATCTTCAAGATGCTATTTGGGAAGGATGCGCAATTTTGTAATCACTTTGTTTCCCAGGAAAATAATCACTCCACTAGTTTCTGGCTATTTGTGTCATGCATGTCACATGAAATCACACAATGACAAAAGCATAGACTATAAATATGCCACCGTGGTGATTTGCTCATTTTGGATTTATATAATTATGAACATAGTTGTTTTCTCCTTTTTTTCATGAGTGTATTGTAATATAATTGTGCTACATTTTTAATTAATTGACAGGATAATCAGACTTAATTACATATAGTTACTATTCTTTATTCTAAAATAGAAGTTTCCGGTCAATTTACTTCCTCTTATTTTATGGATTGAACAATATGTCAATAAGCAAGAATGACTATAATAATATCGCTTTTGATGAATAATATGAATATGAGATAGCAAATCACTTTTGTGCAGGGGTAACCTTTGCATTATACTCACTTCTCTGTCGAAATGGAAGACTAAGCATTTTACCCAATCAACAATCCATAGATGAGAAATTGTCTACTTATGCCACAGAGGATTCTGCAGACACATGGCAGTGTTCTGTTGTGAAGTTATTCTTTGAAAAGCACCCAGGGATTCGGAAAGGACTTCTGATCTTTGTCCTGCTAGGAACCTGTATGGCAATTGGGGATGGTGTGATTAGTCCTTTGTTGAAGTATAAGTATGAGGTGAAGTCTCACATCGAATAAAAATGAAAAAGTTGAATATTATATAAGTGAGAAAAAGACTCAAACTTGAGTTTTAAGATTTTAGGTTAAAATGTAATATCAAGTTCTCTTAGGTGATTGCTCATAACTCAGTTAGACTATGTGTCATGAATAAAATGTTTTTTTACTTTTCAATTCAATCCATGTCATTGCAAAATTCTTCGATCAATATTAATTTTTTTTCTTTAGTTGGTGTACTTGTTATAAGATCATGACTTATGACTTAATAGTTAGTACTGGAGTTGATATATTTTTAGACTTATATGTGTGTTTCTCCTTTGTGTCTATTTTCCTTTTAGTTCTTGCTGCAGTTTCAGGTGTTAAAAGTTAAAATCAGCGAACTCCATGATAGTAAGTCCAGCAAGCATCTGTCATTTACCTGTCATAGATCATCCATTTACAGTCCATAAAAACCTCAGGTGATTTTTCGTGCAGATTATGTTATAATGGTCTCATGTGTCATTTTAGTGGGGCTATTTTCCATTCAGCATCATGGCACACATAGAGTTGCTTTTTTGTTTGCTCCAGTTGTTGCAATATGGCTTTTGTGTATCAGCAGTATTGGTATATACAACATATTCCACTGGAACCCGAAAATATACCGTGCACTTTGCCCAATCTACATGGTGAAGTTCATCAAAACAATTGGGATTGAAGCATGGTTGTCATTAGGAGGAGTGGTGCTTTCAATCACAGGTACTTATTATATATGTCTAAGCTATTTTATTAGCAGCCAGTTGGAGTTCTGGAAGTGATTTTTCTCTGAATACTCTCAGGTGTGGAGACCATGTTTGCTAACTTGGGCCATTTTTCTGCTCTCCCTATAAAGGTAAATTGACATTATAATTTAACTAACTTTATGCCGTTATGTTGATCTGCCATACCAAATTAACCAAAATGAATTATGCTTTAACAGTAGTACTTTAATCTCAGATAGCTTTCACATGTCTAGTATATCCCTGCCTCATTCTGGCATATATGGGTGAGGCTGCATTCCTCTCTAGGCATCATGAAGACATTCGAAGAAGTTTCTACAAAGCCATACTAGGCAAGAATTTAGGTACCACAGACTATCTATATTATTTTTGGTCTCTCCAGTGAAACTGTCACTATTTTTACTCTGCAGAAGCTGTGTTTTGGCCAGTGTCCACAGTGGCAACTTTTGAAGCCATTTTAAGAAGTCAAGCAGTAATTTCTGCTACCTTTTCCATCATAAGCCAGTGCCATGCATTAAATTGTTTTCCTTCAGTGAAGATTATTCATACTTCAACCAGAATATATGGGAAGATATACATCCCAGAAGTCAATTGGATATTGATGTGCTTTTGTTTAGCTATCACAATTGGCCTAAGGGACACTAACGTGATAGGTCATGCATATGGTACACTCTTTTTCCACTATGAGTGTGATGTTTGAAGTATTGACATGTATATTTAACTATTTTGCTGGTTGTGTAGGGCTGGCAGTCATCACTGTTATGTTTGTGACAACATGCTTGATGACATTAGTAATTGTGATTGTGTGGAAGCAAGGAATAATAAAAGCCATTGCATGTTTGCTGTTGTTCGGATCAATTGAACTTCTTTACATCTCAGCTTGTATCTGCAAGGTCCCTGAAGGAGGGTGGATCTCACTTGTGCTGTGCTTTATCTTTAATTGTATAATGTACACATGGAACTATGGAACAATGAAGAAACACCAATTCGATGTGGAAAACAAGGTTTCAATGAATAGGATGCTATCTATGGGACCTTCCCTCGGTATGGTTCGTGTCCCGGGAGTAGGACTCATGTACTCTAATCTGGCTTCTGGTTTCCCTGCTATGTTTGGTCACTTTGTTACAAACTTGCCAGCATTCCATCAGGTGCTGGTTTTTGTCTGTGTCAAATCTGTTCAAGTCCCTCATGCAGTGAAACTGAACGGTTGGTCATCAGTAGGGTCAGTTCAAAGGAGCTTGGCATGTTTCATTGCATTGTCAGGTATGGTTACAAGGACATTCAGCAGGAGAAATATAATTTTGAAAACAAATTGATATCTTCTATAATATATTTTGTGGAATCAGAGGGGGAGAGCATAGAAGAACCAACACATGAATGGTCTGCAAACGATGGAAACTCAAATGTGGAAGATCATGCTGTTTCTCTTTCACAAAACACTTCTGATAAGTCATGTTGTGAAAAGTACTCGCTCCCATCTTCATGTGTTTTGCAGGTAATGATGAATGGTGATAACCATCCTGAAAAGTCTTTCTACAAAGATGAGTCTCTGCAGATTATGAAAGCTAAAGAATTTGGTGTTACCTATATACTAGGCCATTCCCTTGCAAAGGCAAAGAACTCATCTTCCATCCTAAAGAAATTTGCTATAGATGTTGTTTTTGGATTTCTAAGCAAGAATTGCAGAGAGTTTGATGCTGTTCTGGATGTTTCCCATACTTCTTTGCTAGAGGTTGGCATAAAATACTATGTCTAAATTTTTAAAGCCAAATGTTGGTTTAAAAGAGTGACACTGACAATGACCTACACAGGCCAATCAATGGTCAAGATTAATCAGAGGTAGATTTTTAATCATTGATCTCTAGGTCTCCATAGTTATGTATCAAATAATGTAATTAAAAAAAAAACTGTTTCACACAAGAGAATTATATTTCACTGACAAATTTTCTAATAAAATGTGCTTATTCTATTATTCTTTCATCTCAACTACCTACTTTCAGTTTCTTGGTCTTTTATTTTGTGGATAGAGGAGTCTTTCAGTGATATATTACTGATATACAAATGGCTCATTTCATTTTGGCTTATTCTGTGAGAAAAGAAATGTTAGTTACACACTCTTTTCAACACATGATATACTAATAGGTAAAAGTCTCACTGAAACGAGTTGTCAAATTTTTTTAGTGAGACATGCATAAATTTCAATTAATAGTTGGAAATGTGTAAGAGTGTGATCATAACTAATCATGGTTGAAATTTTCTTGGACTAGTTTGGTGATTAAATTGGATTATAGAGACAATTTGTCATTAACCTTTCTCTTTCCTTTTAAGCAGTAGCTGCAAAGCTTTGAACCCTTGTTTTTTTTTACCACGTCCACTGATCAGTCATCAATGTCACAGTTTTAATTTTGGACAAAAATGTCACATATTGGTTGGACTTAGACGTGTACATATGGTATGGACCCTAGTTGAGCTTGGAGAAGGATGGATAATTAAATGATAAGCATGCATAATGGGCATACTAGCATGTTCAACTGTTGCAAGCAACTCATGTGGGTAGTTAAACAAGCAATCGATGTATATATTCTACCAACTTTACTGTTTCAAGTGCATAATAATGTTTATAGCTGTCTGTTGAAGAAATTTCATTAAAAAAAATCTCCAAACTTTCCCTGAGGTGTAGCACCTACTTCCGTCATACATAATAAATGACAGAATTTATTATTTCTTTTATGTTACTCCCTCCGTTTCTTTTTATGTGTGTTTAAGGTTTTTTTTTGTAAAAAAAATCAAGAAATGTAATCAATTTGATTCCAGTAAATAGTTATGAAATTTTTTATTTTGCCCATTTTCCTTTTCACTCTATAATAAATCCATATGTAAATTAATTAAAGATTAAGAGACAAATAAGGATACAATAGATAAAAGAATAATTAATATAGTCTTAAATTTTAAATGACAGATAAATAGAAATATATTTTTTTTTCAAAAGTTTGACTGTTAAAAAGAAACACAGGGAGTACTATATTTACTGTGTAGTGTCTTGGCTCTGCACTTTTTTCTTTTTCTGTCCAAGGAAAAGTTAAAAAAAAAAAAAGGCAAGCTAAGTTACCTCCTATTCCATAGGGGGAACAAACAAACCATTGTTTCCACTTTCTAGTCTACCAATTGAACATGAACGTTACTCTCAGACATTAATACAGAGAAAGTTATATGCAGATACTTCTTCAATAAACGAGATAATTGTTGATGATTGAGAAAAAGAGAAAAATAAAAAATCTTTTATTCATATATAGGACCTATCTTTTTTACGGGGGTGGGATGTTAACTTCTCAAGATAAAGAGTTGGGAAAATCACAAACTCGTATCATATATATATGGCTTGGTTTTGGATTTAGCATTTGAAGTGAGTGAAGTCAATTCCTAAGCCCACTTCCTACTCACTTTATTTATAACTCATGAGTAAAAAAAAATTACTCATTTTAAACGAGTTGTGCTTAAGTTTTTGTTCATTTAATTTCTTAACTCATTGTTCTGAAAGTTTTAATATATAAAGCTTTTCAACAATAATACTTTAGTTTAAAATTATTAATATTTCCTTTTAATTTTTTGGTTTAACTAAATTATGTTTTCAATAGAATGTTCATAAAAATATATATTTGTAAGTTATAAATTTGGTTGATTGAGCTAATTCAGCTAATATAAGACTTAACATTGACTTATTAATTTAAGCAATTAACGAGCTTAAAATGAGTTAAACTTAGTTTAATCAAGCGAGGTCAATTTCTTATTGGACCAAACTTGAGTTAGGTTAACTCAAACCTATATAGACTTTCTTCTCTTTCTTTAATCACTTGATTTAGTATATGTTTGAGTATCGTTTAGACTTTTTTTTAGAAATACGTTGTTGAGAGTAAAAGATATAAATGAATTTCTTGTCCAAAAGTATATTTCACACTATCCAATAAATTTTTTACGATAATCCAAACATAGTTCTATCCATTGATCAAACTAGCATTCTATCTTATATCCATCAAATGGAATATCTTCATATCACATTCATTGCTAAAATGTGAATGGAATGCTTAAAAGGAGATATGATCTCAGACATTTTTCATTGAAGATTTGAAGTAATCCTAATAGATCAGGGTGCATGTTTTGTTTTTGCTTAATTTTGTGAAAATAATTTCTTTTTCAAAATTTCTTTCAAGAAATTAATAAAAATAATAATTATTTCATTAAAATCAACTAAATTAAACACACTAAATCTAAAGAGGCTGAATAAATCACTGCCTCTTAAGTTCAGATAGATAGTGGCTTCAAGTATGTAATCACATGGACCCAAATGTCTTATAGTCATGGATTTTACACATTTACGCAATTAGTTAATGTAACTCGTAACTATTGGATGAAGATTAGAAGATTCATTTTATCTTAATAGATTAGACTTAAAATAACAATCCAAGATTTGAATCTTCTAATTCACAACTATGTGAATGTGTGAATGCAGGGAATCTGGGTTGGTAATGGCATAACTTTTCATTTGTAGTTTAAAACAAATATTTGAAGGACTTTGAAATTTTTTTTCTGCCTGACTACTTTCTCGCTCATCACCCAAATGATTACAGAAGCTCAACCTCTCTCAATTGTCACAAAAAATTACCAATTTCAATCACTTCACACTCTTTTGGTAGCATAAAGATTGAACTTTGAAGTTGGTAGAAGGGGAGGTAAAGGAGTTCACAAGGGACATTGAATAACATAATAAATTGATAAAAAAAAAATATTAATACTAGATATCAAAGTGATCTTATTTGGCATGCGGTAGTAATCAACAACTTTCCTTGTGAAAACTTTTTCACTTCAAGAAACCTCACCATGGTACTCTTTTTTCCTACCCTCCGTTGTAAGAGTATTGAACCAAATGACCAGCGTTGTTGTCTGATAGGATTAAGAGAATGCCTAAACCTCTTATTACCAAAGTGTATGTCAGGAAGCCTGGCAGTAATAGGAATAACTAACTGAATTCTGTTAGGAATAACTAACTGAATTTTGTTAGTTAAAGAGTACTATAA
Source organism: Glycine max (assembly GCF_000004515.6). Lineage (NCBI taxonomy): Eukaryota > Viridiplantae > Streptophyta > Magnoliopsida > Fabales > Fabaceae > Glycine > Glycine max. The sequence continues at coordinate 5,442,618 of NC_038254.2, read as the reverse complement.
ATAAGAGCTCTAACTGATGGTAAAGGAGTTTTTGGCATATTGAGATTCGGGACTAACTAAATTGGGATTCAGTTAGAGTTGGGTACAGAAGTTCAACTAAATTGGGATTCAGTTGAACCTTTTTCAGTTGTAATTCTCTATTCTGAGTTCTTCTTCTATAAGCAATAAAGATTCTCAGTGATTTACTCTATGTTCTTGGTGTTTGACTCTGTTTTCTTCTATTTTCTTTATCAGTGATTTACCAGTGTTATCAATGGTATCAGAGCACCGATCTGGTGCCATGAGATTCACGATTCTAGACATTGCGTATGAAGACCAAGAGTATGGCGTGAAACTTTGAAGATTGGGAGCAAGAGCGTGAGGAGATGAGGATTCAATTGGAGCTTGTTGAAGCTCTGGCGAAGAAACACGAGGAAAAAATCACAGAGATTGTCACGCGATTTGGCCAAAATCGAGATTGTGATCGCGAGGGAGGTCCAATTCTTGAAGGAATCGACAGCAGTGGTGGTCATCTTGAGGATACGAATCGAAGGGAGAAATGGTGCAAGCTGGAGATTCCGATTTTGGAGAAGATGCATTTGGCTGGACGCATTGATTGGAGAGATATTTTTTGTTGAAAGATGTCACTGAAGATGAAAAGATGCAAGCGACTGTGATGGCTTTGGAGGGAAAAGCTTTGAGTTGGTATCAATGGTGGGAGAGGTGCAATCCAAATTCAAATTGGGAGAGGTTCAAACTTGCTGTTGTGAGGAGATTTCAACCTTCCCTGATTCAAAATCCGTTTGAACAATTGCTATCTCTCAAGCAAACAAGCGCTGTGGAGGAATTTGTGAAAGATTTTGAGAAGAATGTGGGAGCATTGAGGACTATTGATCAAGAATTCGTTATTGGAATTTTTCTAAATGGCCTTAAGGAAGAGTTGCAAGTAGAGGTAAAATTGTATGATTTACATTCTTTATCAGAAATCATTCAAAAAGATTTATTGATAGAACAAAAGAATGTGTTGCTTAATAAGAGGAATAGTTATAGCTATGCTAAAACTTCTAGTTATTCTAGAAGTAGTCCCTACACTAAAGCTGTTACTCTGGAGTCTAAATTGGGAAATGATAAGAAGAATGAAGTTTCTGTTATGAGTAGTACATGGAGTGGTATAGGGCAAAGCCAAATTGTAGAAAATGGGAGGAATAGGAATGGGGAATTTAAGCATTTAACTGAGGCAGAAATGAGGGAGAAAAGAGTAAATGGACTATGTTTTAGATGTGATGAGCCATTTACTAGAGAACATAGATGCAAAAATAGGCAATTCAGAATGATAATACTAGAAGCAGAAGAAGAAGAGGTAGAGGAAGAGGAACAAAAAGATAGTTTGCAGACTTTTAAATCCTTGCAATTATCATTATGCTCTATGTCTAGATTTACCACTTCAAAATCCTCGAAAGTGGAGGGTTTATTACAGGACCATTTTATTGTGATATTGTTGGATTGTGGGGCTTCCCACAATTTTATAGCTACAGAATTGGTGGATAAACTGAACTTGAGAGTTCAAGATACTCCTTCTTACCTTGTGGAGGTGGGAGATGGCCATAAAGTGAGGTGCAAAGGAAAGTGTCCCAAATTAAAGTTCCAATTGCAGCAACTCGAAATTGAACAGGATTTCTATTTGTTTACTTTGAAAGGGGTGGATATTGTTTTGGGGTTGGATTGGTTAGCTGGTTTGGGGGAAATCAAGGCTGATTTTGGCAAGCTGGAACTTACTGTCAAACAGGGAGTCAAATTGATTAAGATTTCTGGAAATCCTGCATTGACAAGAACTGCACTTTCTTTAGGGGCTTTGATGCAGATTCTGAAGGAGGAAGGAGAAGGATTAATGATTCATTGTGAATCTTCTAGTGAGGCTGCCACTGAAAAAGTGGAAATTCCTGCAGCTGTTCTAGATTTGTTAGCAGAATTTGCGAATGTTTTTGTTGATCCTCAAGGGTTACCTCCAATAAGAAGACATGATCATGCCATCCAATTAACAGAAGGTGCTTCTATTCCTAATCTGAGGCCTTATAAGTATCCTCATTATCAGAAAAATGAGATAGAGATGATGGTTAGGGAAATGATGGAATTAGGGGTCATAAGGCCTAGCTTAAGTCCTTATTCTAGCCCTATTATCTTAGTCAAAAAGAAAGATGGGGGTTGGAGATTTTGTATGGATTATTGAGCTTTAAACAAGATAACCATACCTAATAAATTTCCAATTCCAATAATAGAGGAGCTTTTGGATGAAATTGGTGGAGCTACTATCTTCACTAAATTGGATTTGAAGGCTGGATATCACCAAATCAGAATGAAAGATTCAAATATTGAGAAAACAACCTTTAGGACTCATGAGGGGCACTAAGATTTTGTGGTCATGCCTTTTGGTCTTACCAATGCTCCATCAACTTTTCTAGGCCTTATGAATGACGTATTGAGGCCATTCCTTAGGCAATTTGCTTTGGTATTTTTTGATGACATTCTAATCTATAGCAAGGATGAGTTGGTTCATGTGGATCATTTGAGGCAAGTGTTAGAAGCTTTAAGTTCTCATTCTTTAACTGCCAACAGAAAGAAATGCAGTTTTGCTAAGCCCAGTTTAGAGTATCTTGGCCACATCATTTCTGGTTCAGGGGTGGCAGCAAATAAATCCAAGGTGGCAGCAATGAGTTCTTGGCCAGTTCCTAAAGATTCGAAGAGTTTGAGGGGGTTTTTAGGACTAACAGGATACTATAGAAGATTTGCCCAAGGCTATGGTAAAATAGCAAAGCCTTTGATTGAATTACTGAAAAAGGATAGCTTTGTATGGACACCAGAAGCTACTCTAGCTTTTGAAATTTTAAAATCTGCCATGGTCAGTTTGCCTTTATTAGCAGTTCTTGATTTTTCAAAAACCTTTGTTTTGGAGATAAATGCTTCTAGTAAAGGAGTAGGGGCTGTTCTTATGCAAGAGGGTAGGCCTTTGGCTTTTTGGAGAAAAGGACTCTCCCCTCAAGCACAGCTAAAGTCAGTCTATGAAAAAGAGTTGATGGCAGTTGTGCAAGCTGTACAAAAATGGAAACACTATCTTATGGAGAGACACTTTGTTATCAAGACTGATCGAAGGAGTTTGAAATCCCTCACAGACTAGAGGCTCTTTACTAAGGAGCAGTTTGAGTGGGCTGTGAAGCTCATTGGATTTGATTTTGAGATCCAATTCAAGCCAGGCAAGGAAAATTCAGTCGCTGATGCTTTCTCCATAAAGGCTATGTATGCTGCTGTTTCTGTAATACAGTTAGCTAATTCTGAGGATTGGTTTCAAGAGGTACAACAGGAACCAAAATGGAAGAAGGTTATTGGTCCTGTAGCATACAAGTTGAAGCTCCCTGCTCATGCTAAAATTCACCCTGTATTTCATGTATCTTTGCTGGAAAAAGTCACTCAAACCTCTTCAGCACCCTCAACCACTGCCTCCTTTACTTTCTAAAGAAATGGAACTACAGGTTCAGCCGGTTGAAATTCTTCAATGGAGAAAGGATGCTTGGGGAAAGTTGGAAGTTTTGGTTCAATGGGACCAATTACCAACTTGTGAGAACTCTTGGGAGTCAGCTACTCAGATTTTAGAGGTTTTTCCTCAGTTTTCCCTTGAGGACAAGGTGGTTCTTTTGGGGGGGGGGGGGGGAGTATTGATAGGGTTAAGAGAATGCCTAAACCTCTTATTACCAAAGTGTATGTTAGGAAGCCTGGCAGGAATAACTAACTGAATTCTGTTAGGAATAACTAACTGAATTCTGTTAGTTAAAAAGTACTATAAATAAGAGCTCTAATTGATGGTAAAGGAGTTTTTGGCATATTGGGATTTGGGACTAACTGAATTGGGATTCAGTTGTAATTCTCTATTCTGAGTTCTTCTATAAGCAATAAAGATTCTGAGTGATTTACTCTCTGTTCTTGGTGTTTGGCTCTATTTTCTTTATTAGTGATTTACCAGTGTTATCATTGCCCACCCTATCTTTATTGTCCATCGTCCAACAATCAACAAATTTATTTACTCAGCATATCCATAAGGCCATCGCAACCTTCTTCTGAGGCATTCTTTCAGATCCAACAAATATTAATTCTATAAGCACATTGTTGAAAAATGCCTTAGCTTTCAGTTACTGAATAAATTAAATGGTAAGCAGGCCATGTCTTTAACAGATGTTATTGTGAGGTTTTCTGATTTGTTTTGTTTTTAAGAGCACTAACTTGTGGTGTTTCTTATTTTTCAGTCATGCTTTAGTTTTATAAGGAGCAGTAGCATGCTTATAATTAGTGTGCTTGAAGTTATAAATTCCAGTATTCTATTTTTCTGCCTTTTCATATTTTCACAGCTTGCTTTTGCTTTGTTCTTCCGTATAACAACACATACTATAACCATCCTTCTAAGGAGGGAAAATGTCATTAAAGAACGAGCCTAAGATCATCCCCCTCAAGAAAAATCTTGAAGTCCAAATGACAAGAAATGAGTCACTAGAGAAAGAAAACAAGGATCTCAGACAAGAAGTAGCGCGTTTGAAATCACAGATAATGTCACTCAAAGCACATAACATAGAGAGGATATCCATGCTATGGAAGAAGATACAAAAATCCATGGATGGTAACAGCTTGGATGCCCTTCAGCAAAAAGCAGCAGTTAAGGTAGCCATGCTTGAAAAGAGTCCAACAAAAGAGAAAGTGCATACAAATTCAGATTTGCAAGAAACACCTAAAATTAAGGACAGATCAGTAAAAGTACCACCACCTCCACCAAGGCCTTCTTCCAACCCTCTTCTTCCTTCACACAAAAGTGAGAAAGGAGTAAAAGTGCAGCCATTGCCAATGCCAACAACAGCACCACCTCCACCAATGCCTGCTTCCAATCCTCTTCTTCCTTTGCACAAAAATGAGGAAGGAATGAGACTGCAGCCATTGTCAATGCTACAACAGCAGCAGCACCACCACCTCCAACACCACCAAAATCCCTAGTTGGATTGAAAGCAGTGCGTCGTGTGCCAGAAGTAATAGAACTGTATCGTTCTCTCACAAGAAAAGATGCCAACAATGATAACAATATAAGTACCAATGGAACTCCTGCAGTTGCATTCACCAGAAACATGATTGAGGAAATTGAAAATCGACCTACTTTTCTGTCGGCTGTAAGTTTAGCTGCTATCTGCTCGTTTTTCAAGTTTTGATAAATATTTACATATATCAAGCAATGCTATCTTGATACTCAAGGAAGCAAGAACACTAAATAGTAGTTGTGTCATAATATCTCATCATAGATGTATTTATGTGGACACTTTGAATGCTCTTAGCTACATTTTACCTTGAAAACCTTTGTATTAATTGAGATGGAGATGGGAATATCACAATATTAGATAAGTTATAAATTATTTTATGTTAAGAAAGATCTATGCCTGTTTTCAAAACATCAATTTTCTCTTCTGATAAAAGATTAGTGTTTTATGTTAAATTTGTGTTAATTTTATACATGGTATTATAGTCTTGTCATGTACCATGATTTTAAAAATTTTCTTATTTATATTTGTCCATGTCATGTGGCACCAGTGTCTCATCTCATGTTATACTTATGGGGCAGATAAAATCAGATGTTCAAAGACAAGGGGAGTTCATCAGTTTCTTGATAAAAGAGGTAGAGTCAGCCACATATGCAGATATTTCAGAATAGAGGCATTTGTGAAATGGCTAGATGGGGAGCTATCATCACTGGTGGATGAACGTTCAGTGCTAAAGCATTTTCCACTTTGGCCAGAGCAAAAAACAGATGCACTCAGGGAAGCTTCTTGCAACTACCGAGATCTGAAGAACCTTGAATCAGAAGTCTCATCATTTGAGGGCAATCCAAAAGAGCCATTGGCTCTGGCTTTGAAAAAGATTCTAGCACTCCAGGACAGGCGAGCATGTACAAAACTAGAATGTTCAGTAGCTTAGTGTGTTTATGCAGTGCTTTAAAGTCATTCCAAGATCCATTTTCAATGTGCAGGTTGGAGAGAAGTGTGAACAGTGCGGAGAGGACAAGGGAGAGTGCAAGTAAAAGATATAGGAGTTTTCATATCCCTTGGGAATGGATGCTGGACACAGGTCTCATTGGTCAGGTAGGCAATATTTGGCTTATTTTTGCAATTTGTAATAAAACTTGCTTGTTGAACTAATAATAATTAATGAATAAATAATACACGCACTATGCATTAATAGTGTAAAAGTCAAGGATCATCCAATCACAAATTACTATTTATGAAACCAAGTGATTGGACACAAGTGATTAATGTATGTGCTGAAGTTAAAGGTTAAATTGTTTAGGTAATACTTGAGTTTGATCCTACTTGAAAACAATTATTGGTCAGACTTTACTTACCTCCCGGCCGAACTCCAAATTAGTTAGGATCTCTTTCTTTTGATGAACCTAAGGGTTAAGGTTAAAAAAAATTATTATGTATGATAAATTTATCAACTTTTATAATAACTATGTTAAAAGTCATATAACTATGATTTCTGATTAATTGATTATATATAAATTTTTCATTGATAATCAACACCTACTAAGAGCACAATACCCTTTATTCCTTTTTGAATTTTTTTATAAAAAAAATGACATCTACACTTGGAAAGTAAGAGAAGCTTTTAATTGCTCTAAACAACGTAGGCACTTTGAAGAAATAGGATATATTGGTTAGTTAACCAATGGGTAAGAAGTATTTTTTTTGTTTATTCAAGAACCAAGGTAGTTAACTATTAACTAATGACATGACAATAATTGATTAACCTAGTATATTTGGCTGCATGCAGATGAAGCTGAGTTCATTGAGGCTAGCAAGGGAATTCATGAAACGGGTAACCAAGGAATTGGAATCTAATGAAGCTTCACAAGAAGATAACCTCTTGGTACAAGGAGTTAGGTTCGCATTCAGAGTACACCAGGTAGGTATATTACAGTATCTCCTCAATTTTTCACAAAAGGAACATTAATTTCCTATTGTTCATGTCGTGAACCACCAAAGCATTCAATTTGCAGGTGGTTTTGATTCAGAGACCATACAAGCATTTCAAGAATTGAAGAAGATTGGTAGTGCTAGCACCAAACTATAGGAAACTGATCATTATTACCCCAAACCAAACTTGTTACCATAATGGACCACAAATGTGTTTCTTATATTGTCTTCCCATAACTGCGTGATGTTCACACTCCACTGGTGGAATTGACAAGCATGTATATGCTCCCATATTTATGTACTTTTTCAATGCATTGCCTATTTTTAACAAGTAGGCTTATGCTTCTCTGATTATTATGCAATTATACCTCAAGAGCCAAACCCACTTTAGTTTTTTCTTTAATAAAAAAAAAAACCAGAGTATTCTGTAGCCCATATCCAAATATTGACACCCACACATATAAATCATAAAATTAAAATCAAGATATATCTTATATTGTATATTTTAAAATAAATATTATCAATATAAGTATAATATACTGTTATGTAAGATATATTATTGATTCTATCAAGAAATTTTATTATAATACTTGATAGTTGAAAAAACATATATTTTATTATAATACATATATTAATATAAAATACTATACTGAGTTAGGATCGGACAAGCCAAAATACAACTTAAAATACACAAAGTTTAATTTTTAAAATCCAAACTACAACTCAAATGTATTTCGAACCGAAGCTGGTTAAAAAGACGAAACGAATCATAAAAATTCTTACAAAAATCCTGATTGACAAAAATGATGTACAATCATAACGTATTAAGAAATTTCTATTTAATTGATGATTTGAAAGAAAAAAAAAAAGATTAGATGATTGAAAACTACACTAAAAAGTAATATAAAACTAGTAGCATACTGAAAGCGCATGACACTCAATAATAATATTAATATACTCGAAGAATAATATTGATATATTTTTATTATTAGTATTAGTATATTCTTCAAAAAGTCAATATACTTTTTTGTTAAAAATAATTTGTACAGGTAATAAAGTAATAATTAAATCAACATTTTAAAAGGTAAACTAAAAATACAGAAGCATATTAAAACTAATTTATTACTAAGATTTTTTTTTAAATAAGATTTTGTGTTTGAATTTTGTATATGAAAAAATATAATTAGGAGGATAGATCCACAAAATTAACTGAATAATTTTATTTTTTAACGAAAACTGCAGCATAAACACTCGAAAGAAACACTAAGAAAGTATTGTTTATTGTAGAAAAAAAAATAGAGAAGTCAATGACCCACAAGAAAGCTTAGTCAACAAGAGAAATAATTTTTTAACATTAAAAGTCATCAACCTTATCCTCAATGTCCCCGATATCTTTGAAACGAGCTAAATATAAATAGAGGAAAAAGAGTTATGCATTTAAAATGTTAAACAATTTTATATTCTTATTTAATCATAAATTATTATATATAATAATAAGTTTATTAACTTTATAATAATTATCCTAAAAAATATATTAATAATTATTTGGGATTAAATAATAAAATAAAACTATTTTCTTGCGATCATTAAATTTTACAAATATTCTATTAAGTATTTTTTGAATTTGAATTTGGATGTCATCTTCTTTCTTAAAATTTCATAAAACAAAAACTTATTTCTTTTAATGTTAAATATTTTTTTAAGATATGTAAAAAAAAGTAATAAAACACAAAATAATAAGTATATGAGAAAAAAATTATACAATAGCATATAATGGATGATGGGTTAAACGACTTTTATTTAATTATTTTAAAAATCATATGATTGACAAATTATAATTGAATGATATTATAAGTACATGATTTGTTAAACTCTAATTACTTATATATGGTATGTTTCAGATGATCAAGTAATCAAACTCATACCGAGAATCAGAATCAGACTTAATAGTTTTAGTTGGATACTATAAAAAAAGGAAGAATAATAATAAACAGAGAGCACAATGATGGAATTGAATTCAGTTTCAGATTCAGTAATAACACGTGTAAGATGATGCAAATAGGACATAGTCAGAGCCAAAATATTAGTAGACCACAAAAGCACGAGACAGAGAGTGAGGTATAAAGGGTCCAATCCAAGACAAAGCAACACCTTACACACACATTCACTCAACCAACCTCACACTCCCTTGTCTCTCTCGCATTCTCACTTTCCAATTTCCCAAATCCTCTTTTTCTTTATCCTTACACATAACACACCCATCCCCTTCTTCCTATCCATTTATCCACCCACATCCACACACACACAATAACAATTCACACACACGCTTCGCAGAATCTTCATCACATAGATGGGAACTGGTGCATCGAAGGACGCAGAGGAAGGGAGCAAGGAAGAGCGTGACAGGCTCGATCATGCAGGTGGCCAACTCTACGTCTCTCTCAAGATGGAGAATCGGAAGCTCACAGGGGACCTTGTTCCTCACGTTTATGGCTCTGTTCCTCTTGTTGGCTCTTGGGATCCTTCCAAAGCTGTAATTTTGATCCCTACCCTTTTCTTCATTTCGCTCATTTTCTTCTGGGTATGTCTTCTTTTTCATTGTTTCTCATTGCTTTTTCGGTTTTGGCATTAGCTTTTCATGGAGCGGGAATCGGTGTCAATGTGGGAACTTAGCTTTGTTGTCCCACCTAATCACGGTAATGCCTTTTACTTTTTGGTTTGTGTTTCCAAGTTGTTGTTTTTTTCTTCTTCCTATTCAAATGTTGCAATTTTTAATGAGCTTAATTTCTATGCACGGTCACTAACAAAAGTTTTACACTCTCAACCAATCATAAAATATATGATAGGTGTGACGACTTTCAAGGTAGTTATTGTAAGGTTTAATTGTTAAGCAATCAGAAATCATGATAGGTGTGACGACTTGCAAGAAGGCATTTATTGTAAAAACCAACAAATTTACCATTTATGTCAAATTCTAATTGAATGACATAGTAAAGTGTGTATTTTCTCTTTTTTTTATAATATCTCATTAACTTATCAAAATTGTACTCAATAAAATAATGGATAATGTCTTAAGATTATGGTTAAAAAAAGGAAGGAAAGTGTGGCTCTTAGCAATGGCTTTGTTGCCTTTACCATGAGGAGGGAGTCTGGTATTGAGGTGTCTTGGCAATTTTGTGAAATGAATGGAGTTTGGTGATGAAAAGTGTGTTGTGTGTGATTGTTAGCATGTTTGGGTTATCATTCAATTTCAAAAGTATATTTGGAACAAAAGATAGAAAGACTATCCTTATAGAAAAAAAAAGTGAAATTGAAGGGGTGTTTAGTTTTTCGAACTATGTGTGGGTTTCAGAATTTAGCTTTGTTGTTCCACCTGATCATGGTAATGCCTTTTCCTTCCTTGCTTTGACTTCCTTTGGAGTTTCAGGGTTTTTTTTCCTTCGAAAAGTTGTAATTTTTAATAATTTGTCTCTTGTTTTTTCTTATCTCATTGACTTATCTATGTGCATTGATTATGGGAGGGGAAGAGGATGAGAGGGAGGGCAGGCCACTGGAAAGTGGAAGGAGAACAGAAAGAGTTAGGGAGTAAGGGACTAAAATAAAAATTAGGTGTATTTAGAGGAATTAGAATAAAAATTGTGCAAGTGACGTGATGTAACTAGGTAACAACTAACAACAAAGAAAACTGTGGATGTATATAGTCACCTCATCAATTAACCACAACTAGGAAACAACAAAGACTAATGTGAAAATACTGAATATAACAGGGACTATTTAAAATAAATAAATTAAAAGTAGTAAAACCAAAAAGTGGGTATATTATATGGGCTAAAAATATATGTAAGCCTTTTTCTCTTGCTTTTCCTTATCTCATTGACTTAAACAAAAGTATGCTCAATGAAACAGTAGATAATGTCTTAAGATTCGCGGGGGGGGGGAGGTAAATGTGACTTTTAGCAATGGTTTTGTTGCCTTTACCATGAACAGGGAATCTAGTATTAAGGTATCTTGGCGAGTTAGGTTATGGAAATTGTGTTGTGCATGATTGTCTCAATAGTGAAATTGGAGGGGTGTTTAGTTTTTTGAAGTATGCATGGATTTCAGAAACTTTGGATTTCAAATTCCTGTTGAAGCCTAAGGACAGCAATACACCTTGTTTTGTTGAGGAGGGTCCTAGCCGCCTGCTTGTGGGGGGAGCGTTGCAAGAGGATGCCAGGCTTGCGTTGTTTAGGCTTGATAGTGGCGAGGTTCTTGAGTATCAAGTCTTTGTTAAAGCAGACAGGGTTTCTCCCTTTGACCTTGCAGCGAGTTGGAGGGCTTATCAGGATAATTTTCGTCCTTCATCTGTGAGATGGATTCCTGATGTTAGCATAAATTCAGCACCTCAGACCAGTGGTGAGGTAAGATAAAAAATAAAACCCCTCCTCTTGGCCACCTTCATTTTACTTTGTAATCCTCTGTTTCCTTGTTATCGTAGAACAAAGTGTTAATCTGGTTCTAACTCTTGAGATAGTGTGTACATGCTGGATGTCTTGTACTTAAAACCTCACCTTTTTCTAGACAATATTTTTCAACTTTTAGTGCAAAAGTATTGGTTAGTTTGATAGTCCAGTTAATTTTATGTTTTGATTGTTCTATATTTTATGTAATGTAATCAGGAAATTTCTTTAATTCCAACTAATTTTGCTTTGTTCTCTCTCTGGAGCGGTAGTTAGTTACTTTGTTTCGTAGTATTTTTCTAATCTATGAGGGATGTTATGCGAAATGTTTATTATGGACATGGCCCAGACACTTGGAGAAGGGTTTCGACATTCACTACAATCAATGGTCCACCAATCTTAGTGAAGGGTTTTTAAGAAGTTGAGGATAGGAATCTATAATAAATATCTGTAGTACAAATCTCTGTATCCAGTATCTGGTTTAGTTCAAACACAAAGTCTGACTTGAAACCAGTTCGGATTTGTAACTTGTATCTTTTAGTACCACTGGTACTCAATTAATATATAAATTATATCTTTGCTGATAAAAAAAATGTGAAATGTTTATTGCCAAGGTTTAAGTGATTTATGCTTACTTTATATTTTTGGTTCAGAATGGTTGTTCTGTAGGTTTGGAACTTGATCTTGAGCATTATGTTGTCCCAACTCCCGCAACTTCAGCAAATTCAGCACATGTATATGCCGCTAACCTGACAGAGAATCCAAGGTCACTAATTATTGGGTCTGGCAGCAGTTCATATCCCATCAAGGTTTTTCTTTCAAAATTGCATTTTAAAATTATGATTACAGCTTATTGTTGTGAGTATAATTGACTAATTAAAAACTTGAATCAGTCCTAGGATATATTGTGTGCTTATTTTCAACCTGTTCATTTTTTTCACGATGAATCTTTACTTTGTTATTTTTTTTTTTATTCTAATGTATCTGTAACTGTATGTACATAATTCATTACATCTAATAGGTTATGCTGATGTTCTAATCAGGAGATGGAGGTTATTGTACCTGATCCATCTAAGATATTTCAAAGTCCTGGAATGGTTGAATCCAAGTCAGTTGGAACATTTTCACCTCTGCAAAAGCAAGAGAGTCAGAGGGGACTTTTTGTTGATAGAGGTGTTGGATCTCCTAGACCTGTAAAATCTTCTAGTTCAAATATTTTCTCTACTGATCTCAATTTGGATAGCGATACCAAGGTTTGTATAAATGATTTCCATTTCTTGTTTGTTGTTCAAAGTTATTGCTAGTCAACTAACTTATTGTGTTGTGAGGTTGTCCACAAATAATTGTTTCTGTTCCTTTGCCTTTTTATTGATAGAATTCAATGCCAGCTGCTGCTGGAGCTGTTGCTGCTGCAGCTGTTGCTGATCAGATGCTGGGTCCCAAGGAAGATAGACATTTGGCAATTATCCTGGTATTTGGCATGATTAGTAGTTAGTTACTGATGCAAAACTTGATAATTAGTTTCGATTTTGTTTCCTATTTTGTTATGAGATAATTAGTTTCTATCTTGTTTATTTTCCTTTTCTAAGTTATTTTCCCTAGTTTTCTTTTTATTATGCATTCTATTTAGAGCCTTTGATTAGTAATTATTTTGGAGCAATCTGAAATATGAATAATATTTCTTTGATTCATATCAAAATTCTTCTAGAATTATGTGTTGAATTGTTAAATTACTCCGCTGCACTAGTTACTCATTAATTTTCATAGTTTTAGTAATTCTCTCAGTCATGTTTTTTTTTACTACTTCGATGTGAAGTTCTAGTTGTAAATTAGATAAGATTCGAAATTAAGAATATATACTGAAAGCTTGAATTTGGTATGGAAAAAATGTCATATTTCCATCTGTAGTTCATCAAAGTTAGTAAATAATTTTTTAAAAAATAAATTTAATTTTTAACTAATTTCTTTTATGTAGGTGGGTCTGCCAGCCCGAGGTAAAACTTTCACTGCAGCTAAACTTACAAGATATCTTCGATGGTTAGGTCATAATACCAAACACTTCAATGTTGGGAAGGTTGTTCACATTCTTAACATCATTCATCTGTTTAATCAAAATATACTTCGACCTAGTGCGAAACTGGAAATATGTCAAGTATGAACTATGAAGATTAACCCACTTATTTTTGGATGTCACAGTATCGTCGCCTTAAGCATGGAGCTAATCAGGTAAAGTTTATTATATGAATCTGTGAAATAATCCATGCCTTCTCATTTAAAGATTTTGTGCATAACTACATTATATATTTAATTGCACAATAGTTCTCATGATTGCTGTCTCTCTTATATATTTAGTGCTTTATTTTTTGCTTTTATTTATATCCCCCATTGGATGTAGTACTATATATTGATGTATGATACTGATTGTCATGAGAATAAATGTGGTTCATGATAGTGCGGAAGGTATAGCAGGTGAAAATAATGCCAAGGCAATGTTCTTAGAATTCTTTATCTAATGTTTTGATAAGATCCTTGGGAGAACCGCTAGAATCCCCTGCTTCCAACGTAGGGACTCAAGTCCCACACATTGCAATTGGTTCAAACAACCCACGACACTCCGCAGCCCCAATGGCATGTGGCTGTCTATGCACTAGGCCCAGGCAAACACTACAATGCCGGCAGTTCCAATGTGAGACTCAAGTCTCATACCTTGCAATTGGATCCTGGAACATTTTCACTCAACTATTTACTTTTCTAAATTCTAAAGTTCAAATGAGTAACATCTAGGGATGAACTCATCAGAATATGACACAATTGGAGTTCAGAAACTGAAAAGAAGGTAGTAAGTGGGTAATTTGCTAAAAGGTTGATGGTCAGTGATTGTGTCTTTTTAACAAGAGTAAGGACTCATACATATACACATGCACATATATACCCACTCTCAATTGTTAGATAACCCTGCACACAGGGCTTTGCTTTGACACACCCGCAACTTCTATATTTATTATCACTTTTGTTGCTTCTTCTCTGGTAGATATTGATGGTATTTATGAACCTGAGATCTAGGCAGAATTGCTACATATGAAAATGAGCACAATTTGTAAAGAAATAGTCCACTTGTTTCTATAGAAGAAATGGGAAACATGCCCAATATCATTCAATTGAATAGTTGACCCAGCTGCACCACCAAAGGAATATTGTGCAGGACTGTGACCTTTTGTGCCTAAACGGTGTGTTTGCAGCATTACTCTTTTAACAAAGTTGGTCCGAAAGGAATATTAATTTGAAATGCTAAGAGATTCATGTTGCAGATAATGCCCACAGTTGTTGATGCCCTTTGGGCTTCATACTGATTTTAGATGGGGGTGCTGGTTTTTTGTGGTTTTTCATACCCCTGGGAAATGGTTGAAAGTATGACCACGATGCCAAAGACCTGTGCTTATTTGACATGTAGACAGAACAAAATGGAAGTAACAATCTGTTCTTATGTTCTTCTCAGACTTGTGCTGTTTTTTTTTTTTTTTTTATAAATGAACGAAATTGACCATGATCGTATAATGAATATGAACGAAATTGATCATGATCGTATAATGAATATGAATGCATAATAATAATCGAAATCAAAAGAATGTAATAAATAATGATCAGGTTCTAAATCATATAAAAGTTGGCTCTGATACCAAATGTTGGGAAAACTATGCCAATAATATATATTTTATAAAAATTTAGAACGCCGATAAAATACTTGTTGAAGTCATCATCAAAAAGATGAGAATGGTCTATGCATACTACAACCTGTAGAAACCCAAAAGCCAAGCCTTCGCTTGCGTGATCACACTCTCCTTATACTAGAGTTTCAATGGGACAAACCCTATAGAGCAATTGATAACGTGATGGCAAAAGGGACCTAGCCTTGCTATTTATTAACCCTGGGCACCTCCCATTATGGGCCCAATGGTTAGGCTCACATTGTTTTCCCATACTAATCAGAATTAGGTGTCCAAAGCCCATAAACAATTAATCACATTATTAGTGGGCTTAAGTATCATCAAATGGATCATAATATTAGTCCGTTTTTTGGCAAAATAAAATATTACAATTAATTGTAGCCCACAAGAATATATGGAAAATTTTTAGCATGACTGCCCTTTCATTGGTAGTAGAAAATAGACATTGGCATGAATTAGTAAGCAGGTATTCATGAGGACTTACTTCTCACTGAGTCTGAGTCACTTGACCTAAAAGCTTAGTTATTAAGCTATGGGAGACAAACAAAAGGTTTTATAACTCCAACACACCCTTTCAAATGTAACCCCAGTGGGCTTCAAAATGTGGACCTAGTGTTACAGGTTCCTTGTGCTGAACTTAAATATTTACATAAGATGGAAGGTGAAAGTATTGAACTCTAAAGTCTAAACAGTTAAAGAAGCTGTGATATTGGGGCAAGACCCTTAGAATGAATTTTATAACTCTATCATTGTCAATGATCAAATATAATGTCTTGTAAGGGTCATAAAAGTTTCAATATTGTGACATCATGAGATCATCATGAGGCAGTGACAGCTGATTCCCTTTCTAAATGTTTTATTCTTGAAATAAAGATGTTGCACACTTGCACTAGCCGGCCATGTTTCCTTGGGTAATCTTAATCATGTAATATTCTTCTTTGCAGTCTGCTGATTTCTTTCGAGCTGACAATCCGGAAGGCATGGAGGCACGGAATGAGGTAGTTTTGATTCTCTTTTTTTTTAATTATTAATTTGAGCAGTTTAATTGTGAGTCTGAAACAACTGGCGCAGTAAAATCTATAGCTTACATGCTAGGCCATAAGTTGTTTATTATTATTTAGAATTTTGTGATGTTGTATCTTATTCCATGGGACTATATTTTTTCTTAAATCTAGTTTATTTAACAAATTATTTTGTCATTGTGCCTTTCAAGGAAACCATACTAACTGTTTCTTGTTATGAATCATACATGTCATGGTTTCTTTAAAAAAACCTACTCCCTCTAATCCTTAATATAAGACACTTATAACTGAATTACACAGACCAATAAAAGTAGGTTAATTAATTGGTTTTTTAAAAAATATTACTAACGCGGCAATTTTAACCTTGTTAATAATCATTAACGTTTTATAGGTGATGTGAAAACATTAAAGTCTAAGTGCATTGTGCACCATTATTGACAAGGGTTGATGTCCTTTTTCCTATGTACAAGGGTTGATCTGCTGATGTCATAATGCAAAATGAATCAGATAATGTCAATTATAGGATGGAACACTATCTTGACCCCATAAAAGTAGGGTGGAAATCCAAACCAAAAATTCCTATTGGCAAGCGTTGCCTTGTAAAAACAGGGTTACTCTTCAAAATATGCTACTACTGTTGTCTGGTTTATTTTGAATGAGTCTGTTAATATGAAGTAACACCACCCAGCTAATCTAGAATAAACGAAACAAAAGAAAAATTCATATTGGAAGGCATCAACATGTTTAGACTGTGTTAGACTTTAATGTAATGCTACTTCTAATTTTTGATTTATAATAGATGGTTTTCGTAAAGTTGACACCACGTTGACCCTTTCTCTGTGTACATAGTTTTAATGTATCACGTGCCATTAGGTAGCAGCACTGGCATTTGAAGATATGATCTCTTGGATGCAAGAAGGTGGCCAGGTAAATCATTCTTGTTGAATACTTTTGTTACTTTAATATGTTCTTTCATGTTATTTTGCATAAGTTTTAATTTCGATTTAGGTTGGGATATTTGATGCCACAAACAGTAGCAAGGAACGAAGAAACATGCTGATGAAATTGGCTGAAGGAAGATGCAAGGTAGTCAAAGATGGCACTGAAATAAGTATAAGATATGAGAATGATAAATTTAATTTTGAACTCTTCTGATCCATCTATTTGTTCTTTTGCTGTAGATAATCTTCCTGGAAACAATATGCAATGATAGAAATATAATTGAAAGGAATATTCGCCTTAAAATTCAGCAAAGTCCTGATTATGCAGAAGAGTAATGTTTCATTTAAAACCAATGCTATATTGTTGGCTATGTGGATACATATGCAATTAACTTTATTTTGCAGGCCAGATTTTGAGGCTGGATTGCAAGACTTTAAAAATCGTCTAGAAAATTATGAGAAGGCAAGTATATACCGTGTACTTTTTATGATTGTGCTAGCTACCTTTTTCCTTAAATAATGTTGATTCTATGCACCAGGTTTATGAGACAGTTAATGAAGGATCTTACATAAAAATGATTGATATGGTCAGTGGGCATGGTGGACAAATACAAGTAAGCTCAATGTTTTATTTCATTGTTTCATTGAACATAATCCTTTTACGTAGTTCATTATCTTGTTGGCTAGTGCAAGAGATTGCATTTGAAAGTTTATTGTCAATATAGTAGCTGTAATTTGATAGTTGAAAGGCAATGGAATGAAGTAATATCAAACAAGAAATCTCTGATGAGATTAGCATAAGATGTGTTGGACATAATTGGTTCGGGAACCAGCTCTGTTAAGTTAGGACATAACTAGATGTAAATTGTAGTTGCAGCAATGTCTTAATGATGGTATCTTGGAAATTGAAATGGTTTAGTTTCACGTATAACTCTAAATAATTATAGTACTCTTGATTTCCCTTTATCTTTTTTATTCCATGGTTGACTGAAAGCACAAAATTCAAGATGTGTTTGTGGTGAGAAGAAATAGTATTGGAAAGGAATGTTGCCATCATATGAAAGTGTTATGGTGTACATGTCATGCCAGCATGAGAACTAGCATAGTGGAGACAGACAAGCTAGGAAGAGTCATAGTGTTATAAACTTATGATCATTGACAGAGTGGTTAAGCATGGACTCCAGAACTTTTTGCTTGCCTTAGAATTCATTGGCTCTTCTTATTTTTGTGAACACTAGCCGAGATTGAATGTAGAGTACATGTGTGTGTCCTTGAATTTTGCCCTACTCATTTATTTTCAAGTGTGACTTTGATTTGTTAATTGCTAATAACTTCTGTCTTTTGGTCTAGGTGAATAATATCAGTGGTTACCTTCCTGGCCGAATTGTCTTTTTCTTGGTAAGTATTTTTGAAGGATGTAGTTAAATACCAAAACCCATGGATGCTGGAACTAAGCTAATTAACTAGTTTTTCTATATTGACCCATACATTTCTATGAACCTAAATTTATGTTCTGCAGGTAAATACACATCTTACCCCACGCCCAATTTTACTTACTCGACATGGGGAAAGTCAGGATAATGTGAGAGGCAGAATTGGAGGGGATACTGCAATAAGGTATATTCTTATATTTGGTCTCTTCAGTTGCTATTCAATGTAAGGTTAAAATTTAGGATGATATAGGATGTAGAAAAGGAAGAGATATGAATGTAAATGAACAATCTGGTCAATGTTTTGATTTATTAACAAATAATTACTCAGGAAAGTGGGGTTTAATTGTTGGAATCTTTAAGTATCCTGTCTTCTTTTTTTCTTCAATCTCCCCCTCCCCCTTTCAATTTTAGAAATAAGGCTTGTTGTCATCTTCATCTACTTCTAGTATTATGGCAGAATTGATTTTTGAGGGAAGACAAAAAGTAGTTAGATAATAAATCCAAGGACTTTGTTGCAAGGTTGAAACGGTGTAATAGTTCTAACTCCTCTATCCTTAAATTGTTGCTTCATTGCTCTCTTTTCTAATGTGATATCTGGCATTTTTAGAATCATTTTCAATATTTGGCTGAATACCTAGAACACTATGCAATTTGTTTATAACAGTGAGGCAGGAGAACTTTATTCAAAGAAGCTTGCCAAGTTTGTTGGAAAGCGTCTCAAATCAGAACGGGCTGCTTCTGTAAGCTTTATCAATTGTACAGATTCAATATCTTCCTTTTTCCTTGAAGTTCAATGCTCAAACTAAGTTGATGCTTGAAAATTATTATCCTTTTATGCCTATGGCATAGGCATTGTCTGCTAAATCTGCATATAACATTTATGGTGAACTGTGATCCAGTGTCAAATGATTATATATCATTTATAGTGAATCTGCTAAACAGCATGTATAAATATATAAGCAAATATTAAAGTGAAGGATGATTTGTGATATTTGTAACTTCTTGTCTAGATATGGACTAGTACACTACAACGAACAATTCTGACAGCCAGTCCAATTGTTGGATTTCCCAAGGTTAGTGTCATACTTGAATTTAAAGTTGTGTGCAGTCATGTTATTTATTTCACAAGAAATAGGTTGACAAATTTACACGTTGACTTACTATCTATATATGTCAGATACAATGGCGTGCACTTGATGAGATAAACGCAGGGGTGTGTGATGGTATGACATATGCAGAAATCAAGAAAAACATGCCAGAGGAGTATGAGTATGTTGCAAACTTGTAATTTCTCTCTTATTTGCAAGTTGTATGCAACTAATATGTCTGATAATAAAGAAGCACAATGTGAAACTTCTTTTGGTTTTGGGGTAAGAAGATGCTGTTTAAATTCCGTAATTATTATTTCCCTCCCCTCTTATTTTGTTACAGATCGCGCAAGAAGGATAAGCTTAGGTATCGTTATCCTCGGGGTGAGTCATACTTGGATGTCATTCAAAGGTATATTTTATCTTATAAACATTATTTAGCTCCTTTCCTCAACTTGTTTGATATAAATAACTCAAGTTTTAGTAATAATACAGGTTAGAACCTGTAATTATAGAGCTTGAGCGACAACGAGCACCTGTTGTTGTGATATCTCACCAGGTTGTACGCAAGTCGTTAAGCTAAATTCATGCTTGTAAAGAATTTATATGGTTGACTGTTCTAATTCGTGAGGTTTTTCGATTTGTTTCGCATTGCAGGCAGTTTTGAGGGCACTATATGCTTATTTTGCTGACAGGCCTTTGAACGAAATTCCGCATATAGAGGTAATTTGTGAATTATTTAGCTGAACTTCTTGTTCTTACTAGATGGGTGCATATTAAACATGGAGTTGATGCTTTGGCCTAATTGACTTGGTTGCAAATATTTAAAGAACACTTAGTAAAGCCTAACTTCATTCCTGATAGGAAAATAATGCATGGACACTTGTGTGCTACTACACACCTGGAGAGAGATAGAGACAGAAGAAAGAAGAGTGTAGATATGACAAGAGATAGAGAAAAATGAAGAGTGTCAGTTAGGTTTATACATAATGAGTGTCAATTAGGTGTATACATTGTGTAGGTGTTTATGTATCATTACTCTTCATGATATTGTATGTGTTGATCATTTTAGTCCTGGACTTTGAAAAATGTTATTCATTTTAGTTTGTAAATAGTATTTTCCAGTTAGGAACTAAAGCAAAATTTTAGTAAAGTTGAGGTCAGGGACTAAAGTGACTAGTGCATACAATTCCAAGGACAAAATTGAGGATTTACTGAAGCACAAACTACAGTTGTTTCTAGTTACACTAATTAATGGAATGGAGATTGCATTTCTTTGCCGTACTTATATTTTTTTTGTTAACAAACTTTTGTGGGGTTCATCGTGTCAGTTGGAGAAATCATGACTTTTGATGAATGATGATGAATATGCTGAGGATATCTAACGTGAGATTTGTCATTTCCAGGTTCCTCTTCATACGATTATTGAGATACAGATGGGAGTCACGGGTGTCCAAGAGAAAAGATATAAACTAATGGACTGAAATGAATTGAAGAAAAGTTCTCTTTCTAATACCATACTGATACTATGGCCTACAAACCAATTATCCATTCTTCTGATTTTAATTTATTGGCAAAATGTAATATTCCCGTAAATGGACTACATTGTTTAAAATTACCATAATGAAGGGAAGCTACGCTCTTCAAATTCAATATTATTTCATTTCAAGTGTAAATGAGGTATCTTACATAAATATTATATTTCATCAATAGCTAATACACATTCCTAGGCTAAATATTACCTGTTTAAGCTCTTGATTGGAATTGAAAAAAGAATGCTTACCATTATGGAAGTGTTACGTATACTTTTTTTTGTACTCATTACTGAGAGGAGGAAAATTCCTGTTAGGCTTATGGAATACCAGGAAGATGCAACCTCTTTCCCGTGATAAGAATTTATATTCTGGTTTTAATATTCTAGTCCTTTGATAAAGTAGTTCGTAATATATCATAGCATTCACTCCTTATTTGATATGAATTTGTCTCCACTAAACTAAGTAAATATGCAAAAGTGAAAAAGGTGATTTTATAGTTAATTGTAAGTACTTTGTAATCTTTCATGGTGGATAAATATTTTTTACGGATTTAATCGCTTTACAGGGATTAAATATAGTATGAATTACTTTATTTTTTTCATAAACGATCAAATCATATTTTTCATTATATTTTTGTAGAGATTAGCATATGTTGTATTTGATAAAAAAAAAAAAGAGAATATGTTTTATTTTTATATTTTAATATAAATAAATTTGTATGGACGACTTTTTTTTCTTTTTCTTATTTTTATCATTATCAAGTACCCGGTTTAAATCTTTATTAACAATTTTCAAACTTCATTATAAACGTGTGAATGTGTGATCTTTGTTGTCCAAATTTTGCTAGAATTTAATATTTTAGTTTTTATTGGGATTAAATCTTTTTGTCACTTCTTTATTTTTTGCATTCAAAGTCTAATACAAATTTAATCAATTAAATTGTTCTAAACTCTCATTCACTTAAGCATGTATCACTCAAAATTAAAATCCCATTTTTTTCATTTGAAAATATAACCTCATTTTCTACAAAAAAAAAAAATTAATATCATGTACTATTATGATTGTGATGATTTGTTCAAATAACCCGTATTGGAGAATGTTTTCACATCTTGGGTCACACAGTTGGCACTCTCCAGCACATAGACAACATAGTCTCTGCAAGGGGATGTCCTGCATGACTCATGGGGAATTATACACAATACATACCTATTGTTATTATGTTACAGTCAATATTAACCAAAGACTTTAAAGTTAGTTATTCATATTCCATATGTGTCATACTCATGCCCCATGCATGTCTGTAACAGGCTCCACTGGACAGATTGCAAGAGTAGAGTCTATAGCCATCTACCTACATCTTCACTTGTTTGAAGGAAGCAATGAATTTGTTGAACTGATTCCCATTTCCACTGTCAGAAGACAACCTCAACTCAACCCCAACCCACCCTTGTGACCCACATAGAAGAACTCCTGCCTTCCCATTCCCATGGTTATGTTTTTAACTAACTATATAAATCTTAACCTCTCAAAAGATTTGTTTTTTCATTAAAGTGACAATTTAATCATATATATATATATATATATATATATATATATATATATATATATATATATATATATATATATATATATATGATTAGTTTAAGTGAAAATGAGTTCAAATTCTCTAAGCAATTAAGATATTTAAATCTTGTAAATAAAAAATATGATTAGTCATTATAGGTAAAATCGTTGAATATTTCTCACTTATAACATAGTGACAGAAATTATGTTAAATTTGTTAATTAGTAATAATTATTTAAAAATTACAAAATTTTAAAATATGGTTTACTACTACAAATTTGATCACATTGTCAAAGTTTTGGGGTGTAGAGACCGCAATGCAAACACATTTATGGTCACATAGTTATTGGTAATTTTCTGCAATATCAAATTAATAATGTAACGAAATTGTAACTTTAAACTGCAATTTAAAACTTATATATTAAACGTGATTCTTGATTGATTAATAAGATAAAAACCTTCCTGTTAAATATATATATCTATTAAACTCTTAAATTATAACATACAAATTTCCTTTAAAAATTAATCACTCAAATTTAAAATTGCAACCCAAGCTGTTCATTTACAATTGTGGGGGATCATTAACAGTTCATATTCTCATAATTTACTATCTATGTGCATATTTAATCCTCAATGAAAAGACAAAAATTATTTGCTTTATCATTTAAATTGATCACTTTAGAGGAGTCATGCATATTACAGCCACCCAGGATCATCATCAGCCTTATAATGTGGATAAGCAGCAGCTCAGATATGCCATGAGAACTGATCGCACTTTTTTGCAGGGCATATGTATTTAACGACAAATCACAATAAATACCATCAACACTTCAATGTAAATTCCCCATCACACCCCCAACATATATATACAGCTCATTTAAATTAATATACTCGCTACATTTTTCATAAAATTTTAAGTTGTTAATTTTTTGTTCTTTAAGTAATTGATTAAACCAGTCAGAGTGATCAAAATCAAATAACTACAAAAAATGAAGTTAAAAAGAAAAAGGTGCAATAATTTTCAACTGCATAGGTTCACTTTTTACATGATACAATAATTACATGGTGGCAATTTGGGGTACGTCAGAGTTCACGAGCCTATACCAATATACCATACACACATCGCCGGAAGCATGCAGCAAAAAATGGTGGAATCTATGCAAAGAAAATAGATATCTACTGTTACTATTGGCATTTAGCTTTGGTTGTAGGGTGGTGAAGGTATGCCAAAATAAAGTGAGTAGAAAAAAAGCTCTGACCTGTCTGGTTCCATTCACATGGGACCCCTGAACATCCATTGCCCCTTTTAAAACCAATAATGGGGACCCCATCCCCATCCCCAACCCCACTTCTACTTCTTCTTCTACCCCAACAAAATATCCTCTCCTATGTTGACAAAGTTTAACTAAATAATAATATTTTCTTTTTCTTTTTCATTCAGATATTAAGTTAATCTTATAACTCTGAGTATATATTATGTGTAAAAACTTTACACAATTAATCAATAAAAATGGCATTTGGTATGAGTATGACCTTTAATCAATTAAATAATAAGTATAAAATTACATAATATATTTTCTCAAAATTTTATACTATTAAATAACTAAAATTTATTATCAGTATATTTATTAAAGTAATTATTATAAAATTAATAAATTGATTGTACATATATAGTAATAATTTATGGTTAGATAATAATATAAAAATCACTTACCCTCTCTCTCATCACATGTACTATTTATTCATGATAATAACCAAGCAAAAAATGGTTCAAGCAAGCTTCTCTTTCTTGGCTTACTTTGCGGTTGGTGCAATTTTTTGCAAAATTATAAAGAATCTTGACTCGGAATGATAGGCCTTGCCTAGGGATCCCCTAAATTCACCACATCAGAAAAATTATTGACTTACTTGCGTACGGTCCATTGTTTTACACAACCTCTTAAATTATTATTTAACATATGCAAAATTTTATTAAACACAGACAATATTTTATCATGACTCGATAACTTATTTATTATAAGGATAATTAATTGAGGGACTATAATAATGATACATTAAATATTATTCCACCGAAACCATAGTCTACAAAATTCTCTATATAAAATAAAATAAGCTTACACTGCTCCACATAAATATAATAAAACTCAACTACCCTCTTTCTGCTGCCGTCGCCTTCACGAGTCCTTCATTTCTGCACCTTTTTTCTCATCACATCACCCTTCCCATGCATAAGTCCCCATTTGCCTCCTTGGATACAGGGATTCTCCTTTGACTTCAACCACACCCTTCACTCACTCCCCTACCACCCCTTTGGCCTTGCACTAATAGAATACAAAATAATGCATGAGAAACATAAATTTGTTGCTAACTACCACACGCAAATGTATCATATGCAAGAGGCAACACCCCCCTAATTTATTCTTCCCTCTTATAAAACTAACTTTACTCCCACTTAATCACTTTCACATAACACAATAAGAGCAATCACACACCAACGGTCCATTCTAGTCCATTGATCAAAACGTGACACACCAAAGATCAATTTTTTTAAAAAACAAAGTATGGAAAAAATTTATGTTTTAATGCTTATACTTTTAGTCAAAATGCAATCAAGATCCCTATACTTTCATGTAGTTAAACTTGGTTCTCAAACTTTAAAAAACACACACATATATATATAGTTTGTATTCTTTAAGAATTCATCAATTTTTTAAAATTAGGAAGAACTAAATTCATAAATTTTTAAAAATTTAATGATCAAATTAATTAATATAAAAATACATCAACTTTGAACACGTCTGACCAAAAATATAAGAATTAAAAATATTTTTTCAAAAATCATTTATATTTAGCTCTGCTAGTGTTTTAAACAGAAATATCTTCAAAATATTTAGTATTTAAAAAATTGTCTTCAAAATATTTAGTATATGATAGTTTCTTAAATAGAATTATTTTCAAAATATTTAGTAAATCTTTGTTTAATTTACACAAATCATGTGATCCAAATCAAGTTAAAAATAATTTGCTAAAGAAAATTTTGACGTTGAACGTCCGTTAAACTAAATACAGTTTTAATTGTCAATGATATGATATATTCTAAATTTTATCATATTTATATTTTTTTCTCCATCTCTTTAGATATTAAATATTACATTTTTCATATAAAAAAGAAAAAAGATATCTTCTCATAAAGAAAACAACTCCACCAAGATTGTGAACCACCACCCTCCTAATAAAACCCATCAAGTCCAAACCTTTGAGCCAAAACCAAACACCCTTTTGGCCACACTCTTCAGTCTGCACAATGTCAATCCAACCTGACTCACCCAACAACAACACGTTGACCCAAATGTTTCAGAACATATTCTCAGACAACAGTAACATCATGCTTGCAGCCATCATTTCTCTCCTCCTAGTAATCCTCTTTGTCCTCCTTCTCCACCTCTATGCCAAGTTGTTCCTCGCTCAGGCACAGCCTCAGGCCCACGCCCGCCGCCGCCGGAGGAGGAGGCGGCGAAACACGGTGACAGTCTCCGACGTCCTCGGCCCGGCAAGGTTCCACCACTTCCACAGCTTCAACATAGAAGACAGTTCACCCCTCACAACAAAAGGCTTAGATTCTTCAACCATTAGAACAATTCCACTCTTCATCTATGAACCCAACAACAACAAGGTCCAAGAAGAAGAAGAAGAACTTGAATGTGTAATTTGCTTGAGTGCCTTTGTGAGTGGTGAAGTGGGGAGGTGCTTGCCAAAGTGTGGCCATGGCTTCCATGTGGAGTGCATTGACATGTGGTTGAGTTCACACTCCAATTGTCCTATTTGTAGAGCCTCAATTGTAGCAAGTGTTGAGGAGAATGTTTCTAGGGTGGTGGTTTCATCAAGTGATCATCATCGTGATGAATTATATTACGGTGGAGATCATGATTTGGTTGAGATTGTGATTGAAAGTGGTGGTGCTCCAAGTTCTGAGATTATTAGAGAGGGTGATGGTAATGGAGGAGCAAGAACAAGTGTTTCTGTTGGGTCAGAAACTTCTTCTTCTGAGTTTTTTGGGTGCTCTTTGGAGAGAATGCTTGGCAAGGTTTTCCCATCAAGTAATGTAAATTAATGAATGAAATCACATGCTTGAGATGTATATGATCGAAGTGTGTCTATTTTCTCTACACAATTAACCATAAAATGAGCAGCATCAACTATAGTTCTGTATATACAGGTTTTCTCTGTTTGATCCTTCCTTGAAATTAGTCTTGGCCTTGGAACTGTTAAAAAGATTACTTTTTCATTTTGTTGCCTTGGAATCTTTTAAGCCCCCAGTTCACACTTTTTTTTTATTTGGGTTAGTGCTGCTTATTTCAACAATTTTTCAGCAATGACCAATTTTTTCCTACAATTTATTTATAGTTTATTTAGATTTGTTTTATGATATAAATACTTAGATAATTGATTGTGATATATATATATATATATATATATATATATATATATATATATATATATATATATATTATTTGATCTTATCTTTTCTTCAATCATAGAGATGCCTTGTATAATGAACACTTAATTTGATAATTAGCTGATTACTAGTAAGTTGTTTAGAGCTCTTCTTTATTTTATTTTTGTAGGGGTTATTTGAGTGGGGTGGTGGCTGGTGCTACCTGCTTACATCATAGGTCAGTTAGTTTTCACTGTTTAAGAAATCTTTTGGCTTAGGCCAAATCTGTGACAAATTTATGAGCATCAGTTTATGCTCGTTTGTATTTAAGAGCAATGCAGCTAGGAAGAGAAGCAACCACACTCTATTGCTTCTTTTGACATTGTAGAGTAGGAAAGTAACAAGTGTTAACACTAGGGGTAGCTGCTTAAACCAAAGGAAAAAGACAAAAGACAGCACTTATTAAGTACTTAACAGTGCTGAATAGGTCAGTCATACTTCATGATGTATATACCTTTTAACAGCAATTGATTGTCCAGAAGACTTGAGTTCTGTTGTTTTCTGTCATGATCAAATAGTCCAAAAAAATGTGTGGCTCGGTTGCAGGAAACGAATAGAGTGGGTCCATTCAGTCCTATAATTTTATTCAACTGTTTAAACCACTTAGATCACTTATATTTTTTACATCTTTATACTCTTAGTCATAGTGTTTTAAAACATTATCAAGTGTCTTCGATATTGTTGATCAATTATCATATAACCTGGTCATTATGTTTTAACCAAAGAGATTGATGATGAATTGAATAAAATATAGTTGTGAATTGTGACAAATATTAATGAAATGTACTACAAACGTTTGAAGTGATTTGATTACCATTTTGAGTTATGAAATAACAAGAAATCGGTGTTTTATCTTAAATAAAAATGAGTAAGAATGAAAATTTAATTAATTATATTTTATTCTACCTCATTTCTATATATAGACAACTGTGTACAATGTACAGCCTTCTATAATTTGTTGTGAATGTTTTTTCATAATTTCTGCATGAACCTAAAGGGTCGAGTGGGTCAAACAAACTGTGCAAGTGAGCCCATAAAAAATGATGTTTGCTTCCCAGTATTTAATGCACACCTAGGCCTGACCCAGAGAAACTCGTTTAGTCAATACACGCTTGCTATGCCCATACTTCCCATTTGATAGCAACACGTTTTTTATATTTTAAATATAGTTTTAAATATGTTTTTATAAGCGGCAAGTTTTGATTTTGGTCTGTTATTCTTTTTTTCATCCCACTAAAATTTGAATTTTCTATTTTTATCTTTGTAAAATAAGTGAATTTTGGTTTTAGTGCTGCTAAAATATTTTTCTTGATTTTTCATCTCTCTAAAATCTGAAATCATGGTCAATAAATGAGGTTGGTTTAATTGGTAAAAAAAAGAATTCATATCTCCTTAAGGATATGAGTTCTATGTTGGGTGCTGATATAAAGATTTTGTTGATGAATAATTTATAAATATTTATGTAAGTGTTTCTTAAGTTCTAAAACTGTTCCTAATCTTGATAAGTCCTACAACTCAACTCATCTAAATTTTTTCATTCGAGACAAAATCCGAAATCACTATTATGGTCCCCTAACAATTATTTTAAAATAGATAAATAACATTCTTATTAAAAATTTAGAAAAATAAATAGAATTATCACATACTGTCACAGTACCACACATACAAACAGTGAACGAGTGTCATCATGTCACATGATAACAACAAAAACATGGTTTTATATTCTATTCAAAGAAAAAAAATTACAATGGTCAAAATTAATATTCATTTTATGGGGATTAAAAATATATTTAAATTTTTAATATAGTTTTATTATGAATTAATTTTATATAAACCTTATTAAAAAGATAATACAATAAACTATTGTGGTGGTTTTTTGGCATTAGGATGTAATAGAATGTGGATATGTATAGGTACAATATGTTTAATTGTTTGCTTTTATTTCACTTTTTTTAAAATCATTTTAAAATTTAAATTTTATACCTTTTGACCCCAAACTAACTCAATCACAAATGGATTGATTTGAGTTAGACTAAAAAAAATTACACAAGTTCGACTTAATCCAACTCGTAGAATTTTGATTAGATTGAGTTATAGGTTTAATCAAATCTGATCTCACCTTACTTGTAACAAACCATGCTAAAATATACTAATAACTTTTAAATTATAATAAAGTTACAAATATTATCATAATATCATTTATTAAATGATTTTTATTACCATTTAATAGGTAGTAAGAATTTATCAATTTTGTCAAAAATTACTTTCTTTCAACTTGATTGATCACCTTTAATAGAATTTTTTTTCCTAATAATTTTTTCATCTATAAAACTCAAATTCAAGACATTAAATAATCTGATTTAGTTCCACTCAAACCTAATATATTGTATTTATTAAATATTTAAAATTATAATTGGAAGTACTATTTTTTAAAATGTTTTAAATTCTCTTAATTAATACTACTTTAAATATATTTTTAATTAATAATTTCCAAATAGAATTAAAAAGGTATAAAAAACTTATTGCGTTTAAAGTGATGAATGATATGCAAAGAGTAGATGACCAATTTCGTATTGACAATTTAGTCCTTGTACTATGAAAATGATCAATTTAGTCCACGATTATGTAAATATACCAACAATTTATTCATACCGTCAAGTGATCTCTATTTCCATTAAAGTTGAGTACATACGTGACACATGAAAAACGATGTGGCAAATCCACGTGATGGAAGTGATATCCACACACTAGTCCAAGTATGTGGGATCAAATTATCAGTTCATGTGAGTGAGCAATTTTACCTTTTAAGTCACCACAAAAATTGATCATTTATTTATCTTCTTCCTTTTTACATTTTGTGTGAGAGCTTAAATTGTGGTTGCTAAGTGTGCTTTACTCCTTCCCGCCTTTGCATTAAAGGTGGCCAATAATGACGATGAGGCAACGGATAATGGTGTTTGATTTCTGGCTATCATTAGAAAATGATTTCTCGTTATGTGTTGTAGATGAATGACAACTTCATAAGGTAAGGTGTTTTTTTTCATTTGGTCGTTTCATCATAGATGTGTGAATGATGATGGACAAATTTACATCATGGGAGGCCATGTAGCGCCTCCTCCTTGACATGAAGAATGACATTTGCCTCAACCACTTTCACCTTTTGCAGCAACTCGGTAGTGGCAACATTGGGAACGTGTACGTGGGACAATTGTAATAATGTCTCCATGCCATGAAGGTAGTGGACAAAGTTTTATTTTGATGTATTTTTTGTTTTGTTTTGAGTATTATCACATTAGAAATTTGACTAGTATTTAGCAATATATTAAACAAAATTTACATTTTAATGGTACATGCGCATTTTTAAATTCACAATATTGTCATGGACCATTTGTCATTAAATTATATTTGTTAGGGACTATTTTATCGTGGCCGAACAAATTATTATCACAAAATTAGGAAGAAGAACATTCTTCTCAAAATAGTTGCTACCTTTGTAAATTTTAAAATCAAAATTAAAAAAATCATTGAAATTTTAATCCAAAACATGGTTGATTGTCGGGAAACGTCCCCTATGCACATGGATTTGACACATCAGTAAGGGCGTATCACGTAGACATTCATCGTTAACGAAAACGAAAATCACTTAAGAATAGGATTAAATTGTCGGCATATTTATACATTTTTGGACTAAATTGATCATTTTCATAGCATATGACGGAATTTTCAACGAATGTAAAATGCAATGACAAAATTGATCATTTACCCATATGCAAAATGTTGGAAAACTGAGGAGAATAAAACATAAAAAAAATCCCCATCTATGTGTTCATTGTTGTTAGGCTCTTAGAGCTTAGTCATTACCATCAACATATTCTAGATATTTATACTGTTCTTAACTCACCAATGGACAACGAATACATTATATAAATGAATTTAACATCATACTTTAACTTAAAATCTTACAACATTTGATTTATAAGTCTTTTTCAGTTATTTCTTACTCAACTTGTTGATGTCTATACAAGATAAGACTTCACTTTTATATTTAGATTCCAACACAATTTTTCAGGAACAACTTATCATATTACTTGTTAATAAAATATAAATTAATAATTTATTATAAATAATAGGATAAATTATTTATATGATTCCTTAATTTTATTTAGGTTATAATTTTATTCTTTATTTATTAAAAATTGTAAAATAGTTTCTTGATTAATTATTTTATACTTATGTGACAGTATATTGGTATTTGTTTAACTTTTTCAAGTCATGTGAAACCAGTTCACTACTTTTTGATGATGCCGTGGGGTTGGATTCTTAAATATATGTGATATGTTGTGGTTTATCCCCGCAATTTCTCTGATCCATTTAATGGTGGTAGATATGAGGATGCGACAGCGCACATGAGAGATTAATCACGGCCAGATGTCAAAATATTTTATAAAATACTAACATAATATAATTCGTAATATTATGTATATATTATGATAAATATAATATTACTGCAATATAATAATAGTATACAAATAGATAAATACCAAAATAGCAGTAGAAAGAAAGAGAGCGAGAGAGACGTGTTGCGCCTACGGCAGATGTTTTTTTTCTTTTTATTTATAGGAATGAACAGAGAATATTAATTAAGAGATTTACCATAACTTATATATCATTATACATTGTTCAATCAGGAGAGATTTAAAATCAAAAGAGAAGTTTAAAATAAATTATTACTTTAAATAAAGAGTTTGATATATATCCACTTAAAAAATAAAAGATGTATGTCAACAATCGACACCTTTTTTATTTGACAGAAAAACCGATATATTTTATTTAGATTAATATAAATAAAAGAATAATTATGTATTTTTGTCCTTAAATAAAAATAATAATTTTTCTCTTTTTCTCTTTTTCTCTAACAATATCCTAATTCCTAACAACCCGAAATTCCTGTTTTAATGCTTCTCTCTGGCTAACCCGTTATAGTCGAATGACTAATTCAACCATTTACAACATTCACAAGCCATGGTGTAGACATCCATTTTCCTCAATGGTCCATAGCCCGTCACACACTAAGCCTTAAGGATTTAAGAACTTGTCTTGGTCCCTCAAGCATTGAACCTTTAGGGCATGCACACTTGTTGGCTATTATTTCTTGCACCTCCAAAGTTGCTTCCAACACCTCCTTTATGGCTTCTGAAATGATCAATCTAGAATGTAAAATTACATTACAGAATACACTTCCAGAAGTGGTGCAGGAAGCAACTTGGAGGTGCAGAAAGTAACAGCTACCCTTGTTATAGTACACCTTCTTGGATGACCCTCGAAAGACATGAGCACTAGGCTTGTTATTATTGACTCACTATAAAATATTATGAGACCCTAAGTATTTAAACTACAATGCATTTCAATGTGGAATTATGTTGTGGCTTCACCTTGAAGAGATATAATTCCCTTCTATCTAATATATATATATATATATATATGAATTTCCTAATATACTCTCCTTCTTTTTTGGTTGGAGTAAATTAGTAATCTACACCAAAAGTTTTGAACCTAAATATCAATTAATTCTTTTGTTTTAATAATTTGTATTGGAATATTAAAGTCATTTAGCATTTATTTATTTATTTAAAAAAACCTCTTTCTCACCCACTCCTTTCTGTCATCTGTCACCTACAATCTTCTCATTTCACCCAAATTGTCCAGATTTTTTCTTTCGTACTCGTCTCCTACACAAATTTTCTCCCTAAGCTTTCTATTCGCCCGAAACCTTGGTTGGAGAAAATTCACCAACCAAAAAGAAAAAAATCAGGAGCAATAATGTCATTCTGTGAAACTCTCTGTTGCCACACCGAAAAAATTAAAACAGGGATTCAACCTAGATTGGCCTTAACGTCCTTGCTTCGACTGTAATTGGCCAACTGATACCCAAATTCTTGGGCAATCAAATCACAAATATTGGCAACCTTTTTTGTCCAAGCATTGTTTAACATTCCCGTCGATGTGTGTGAGGGGAGAGAGAGAGAAAGAGTTTTTATTTATTTTTAAAAAATTAAACGCAACTATATCATCCCTGAAACAAACTACTAAAACAATAGAATTAATTGGGTTTTTTTCCCCCAAAAAGTAAGAGTATGTTAGCAAACCTTCATGTATTGAGGGTGAGTATGGATTAGATTTTCAAAAATTCAATCGAGATTCAGTCTAAAACCATTTAAATGGATCGAATGGATTGGATTTTAAATACAGAGCGGATTAAATGGATTTGATTTAAAATCCAAATCCATATCTTGTAAAAAAAATTAATTTGGATTTTTTTGGATTAATTTTAAATCCTGTTGTTCTCGAATAAAAAATTATTTTTGTCACAACTTAATCAAGGTATTTTTTGATTGGCGTTCATCCGTGTAGTTTTTGTTAGTTTCAACTAACTTAGGTAATGTTTTTTTTTACCAACATTAGTTAAGACTATTTTTTGTTGACATTAATTATGGTTTTTTTGCTTACGTTGGTCGAAATTATTTTTTTTGTTAGTGTCGACTAGGATTTTGTAGAACTACGTCAGTTGAAGTTATTTTTTTAGCATAAGCTAAGGTTTGTTAGCTGATATTGGCCAAGACTATTTCTTTTTCAACATTAGCTAGAGTTTTTTTCAATTGATGTCAATTGGGGAAATATTTTGGTCGATGTTGACTATTTTTTTTTACCGACGTCAGTTGATGGTATTTTTCAAAAAAATCCTATTTAACATTGGCAAAAAAATAGTCTCGTCTGATGTCGACCCAAAAAAATCGTAGCTGATGTCAACAAAAAAATCTTACTCGATATTGACAAAAAAAATAACCTCAATAGACATTAACAAAAAAAAATCCTAACTGATGTTGATCGAAAAATAACCTCGATTGATGTTAGCTAAAAAAAACTTTGGATAACATCAGCAAAGAAAATAGTCCTGATCAACGCCGACCAAAACAACACTTGCTGACATTGATTGAAAACCCTCCCGATCAATGATGGCTTAAAAACATCATCAATTGACGTTGACTGAAAATAGTCCCTACCGAAGTTGGCCAAAAAAACCCTAGCAATCACTGTCCGAAAAATTATATTGGATTTAAATCTAACAAATTGGATTTGGATATGAAATCAATCCATTTAAATGGATTTAAAGTGAAGTGGATTGAATTGGATATGGAGTGATTTTATATATTTGAATTTTTTTGCAGAGTCGTACCATATATATATATATATATATGAGATTGGTAACTTAGTATGCGTCTGATCTGATGTTAGAGAATTGATTATAGATGATCTTGAATTTATTTTAGATCTATTTTTACATGTTTGATTTCACTTTGTAGAAGATTTTAAAATTGATTTTGAGTTAAAACAATTTTGAGTAGCTTTTGCATGTTTGGTTTTGTATCTATTTTACATGTTTAGTTTCACACAAAAGATTTCAATATTAATTATGAGTCCATAATTGATTCTAAACTGAAGCAATTTTGAGTAAATTTTGCGTTTAATAAAAAAATTTATACTAAATTTTACTCTTAATTTGATTTTATAATAAAAACATCCAAATACAAATCAGTATTTTCAAATTAATTTTAATCAAATTAATTTTATAAAATTAATTTTTATAAACATTCATCCAAACACAAAGACTCTCACTAACTTTTATGAAAGAATAAGTTAACAATCAACATCTTTTATTATAAACTAAAAATAAAATAAAATACACTTCTTCATTTTAAAAAATAGTTTAAAATGAGGGATAATTTTATGATTTTAATCTAAAAATACACCCTCTCTAACAATCAGTAACGGTTACTTAAGCGTAAAAGTCAACCGATGATAAAAATGTTCTACATTATTCCATGCATCTTCTTTAAAAAAATTACATCATGCATTTTATATTCTTAACTTTATGTGGAGGAGCTCTAACTTAAATAAGGTGCATGAGTTATTATAAATTCTCTGATGTTACCTTTAATTCTTTTGGATAAAAAATATTCTTAATTTTTTTTAGAAAATCATAAATTATTTAACAAAAAAGTTATTATTTTTTATTTATACACTACAAATAAAATTAGCATACACTTAACAAAAAACTAATTAAAATTTCATTTGAATTGTATTTCACAATTAGAATACTTCTTTTAGCTTCTTTTTTCATACGCAATAATGGTTCTAATAAAAAAAGTTATGTGAAAAATGAGATGAGAAAATATCAGGGTCTGTCAAATGTGTTAAAAAAAGTTTTTTTAAAAAAAGTTTATTCTACTAATCACATGTTGATTTCTCACCCAAAATCCATAATTATAAAAATTGTTTACTTTTTAAAATCATCCCAATTTTTTTTTAAAATAATTATTTGTTAAATACATCAATGATGTAACATGATTCATGTCTAGGCCTGGGGTGAAACAGACAATGCAACATGGGACTGAAGTGGTCTACCACTGGGAGCTGCTATTCTCACCATTCACGTGGCTGGTTTTTGCCATTATTTTAAAAATATCATTCTTACAAAATCATGATTTCATTATGCAACATATACAATGAAATAATCTTTCTAGTATCTTATTACAACAAAATCATAATTTCATTAAATCCAAAAGAATCACTATTCCATTGTAGGGGGAGGAATTATGCATAGCCTAATAGTGTCACCTCGAAAAGAGACCCACTTAATATTTCTAATTTACCCCCATTATTTTATTAAGCATTAACTAAAAATATATAAATAAAAAGGTTAAAAAGTATATGAAACTTGAAAATTTAAATATTCATAAACATATAAAACATATAATGTAATTTTTTTATAAAAATAATTAGGTTTATTTTTAAAAAATGTCAAATAAATAAATTAATAATTAATACTTAACTAAACAATAATAAATATTAAAATTCAATAACCCATTTCAAAACTTAAAAAAAATTAAGAAACACACTAATTTAAATTATTAACATAAATATTAATTATTAATTTTAAAAATATAAATAAAAAAATTATTAATTTTTTAAAATGAAAACATAACTTCATTTTACAACTTGCCACACCATACAAGTGTGTTTTTCATTGTGTCTTAACAAGGGGATGGGATAGAGCGGAAATGACGGGGAAGAGGGAGGAGTGGAGTAAAAAGCAGACAGGGATATCTCTGTCTTGATGTTATTTTCAAAAAGTTTGGGTGTCAATAGTAAATATTGGGGTGGGTATAGCAACCTCCGTATCACTATTCAATTTGTTGGGCCTGTTTTAATTAGGACGGGCAATGGCTTCATCTTCTATGTAAACGGAATCATTCGTTGTCTGGTCACACTGGCCTACTAACAAATTAATCTTGTTTATTTATTTATCATTAAAATAAAGTAAAAAAAATCATATACTTAGACACAAATTATTGTAAGAAAAAAATTAATAATTGAATATCATCATGATTAATATAAACTTAATTTGAAATATATTGAATGGTTAGTATAGAGATGATGGTTTATAAAATATATTTTTTTGGTAATTGAAGGAAAGAAAAGAAACAACAAAAAAAGCAAAAAGGACACTACACTATAGGGGCAAGGCATATGCTAACAACCATTCCTGCATATCCTTGGAGAAAAGTCCTACTCCATGAACCAAGATCCCAAATTAGGCCCTAATTTAATAAGAATTTGGCACACCGGTTCCCTCACGCAAAGAGTGAATAAAATTCTAACTCCAATCTTATTAATATACGTGAGTGGTCACCTTGTAGGTTTAATAAAAGGATCCTCCTTATTTTGGTTAAAACTTTGCTCCCATCTTGCTAGTTTTAGTATATTTTTTTTTAATATTTAAATAACCTTTTAGTTATTACAATATAAGGTTGTTTTTGTTTTTTGTTTTTTTATAATTATTTTTATATTTTGATCTTTATATATTTTTTTGTCTTTATTTTTATTATTGTTTATATTAAGTGACTACGGGACTAACAAAGATTGATGAACATATTTGTTATTTTTTATATAATAAGAATTAAAATGAAAATCTTTTAACCCAAAAAAATCTATACCAAGTTTACAATTTTATAATGATAGAAACAATGATATCAGACATTAAAATGAATTTTTTTTATATAAGATTCAAAACAAAAAATAAAAATACCAAAATAAAAAATCTTTATTTTATAAAAAAAAAGTCTATCTAAGCGTTAATTATTGTTGTGTGTCCTTATCGTTACTATTCAAATTTCTAAATACATGAATATTTGACAATTAATATTAAATCTGAGTGAAGCAGAAGTAATAAATAGTATAGTTTCTTTTTCTGTATTTCCTTTTTTTTTCCTATGGTTCATTTAAAGGCCACGGAACTCATGTTAAATACGAGTAGACAAACACATCCTAAGCTATCTGGAATCCGGAAGAAGATTTAAAGAAATTGTGAAAGATTGATGCTAGTTGAAGTTAAAAATTCAGTATAAACGTTCATCTTTTTTTAGCTAGGTTCAAATTTTATTAACGTCAATTTTTCAGTTTGGTAGATAACTATTTTCTAGAAAATCTCTTTTAACGTCGGGAGGCTAGTTAAGTAATTGTATTTGGATAAAACTGTTAACATCCCAGCATGTTATTTGCATCTTGTTCAATAATATAAAGATTGCCTTTTTTGTTCAATATTTTTGTATAAATAGAAAAGAAAAAGAAACCGCGAAAGAGAAAAGAGATAGACAAGAATTGAATGAAGATTGAAACTCCACAACTCTGTTTTTTCCCTTTCATGTCCTGTTTTATCAACATTCAATTAATTATTCAAGACGTCGACAAAGAGAAGTTTTTTTGTTTTGAAATTCATTCCATATTCAGTCTGTATTAATTCATTATTTATTAACATCATTGGTGTGATAGCCTAAAACTTTTCACTAATTATAACAAATGGTTAGACATAAATAATAATTAATAGATTGGAATTAAAGTTAAATCATTAATATTTGAGTTTATTTTTTTTAAAAAAATAATTTTTGATTAAATTTTATTTATTTTCTGATTAAAATTTGAATGAGTCATGATCACTTTTTTTTAGTGAACCGAAGGATTAACAAAAAAATATATTATATTTTTCTCAATTTTATATTATCTATATCACTTTTCACAATATTATATATGTTTTTTTTTTACCTTTTTCTATCGCATTAACAATTTTATTACAACTCTTTTTTATTTTTTCATTGTATGAAAAAGTATACAAAATTATTATACGAGCAAAGTATTTTGAAATATAAAGTATGTTGCTCATCACTCCCATACGGATATTGAGTATGATAATGTTACATACATTGCTTTAAAACAGTTATATATATTTATATTTATACGGATATGATACATATACATTATTAATTTTATATTATCTTTACATCAGAGCTCACCCACCTATTGACAAATATTTCCTTACCGTAAACCCAGTAGAATTGGCTAGGAATTAGAATAAATCCATGAAATGTTAAGTTCGGATTTCATTACTTTTATTATGTACATAAAAAGAAAACATTTCCTTACGGTGCAAGATATTTTAGTGAAAAGATTCTCACAACCGCATAAAATAAAGATGAAGATACATTTGTATGACTTCAATATGGATAAGATTACACAGGAAATACTAAATAAAGATTACGCGAGTCACATCATTGTGATGTATGAGATTACTATACAGTATTAGAATAATTATATTTCAATATTCATAAATTACAAACACTTTATTAATGTCTTTTATTTTATTTTATTTATCTCTTTTTATCAAACTATATTATTAATTAAAGCAATTACTCATCTCTCTTCTTTTCCTATCTCACTCAAATGGCTAATGGAGTATTTAAGAATCATTTTTTATAATGTTAATTTTATTAATAGAGAAAATCGAGCACACTATCTTTTCTCTTTTTCTTTTTTCTTTTCTCATCAAATCTATCTCTACAAATAATTTTCATAGTATTATATTTAAGGCGTCAACACATTTTATAATATTTTATTTATATTTTAAAAAGGACTACATGTACCGCTCTATTAATTAGTCACGAGAAATAAATGCAATAATAGCAAATACAGTTAGTACGGTAATAGAAATTAAATCATGCCCCAATACCTCATCCAATAGATCGGGTTTCTTTGAAATGGAAAAAGTTCGAGGTACACTCCAATTTTGGATTATAAAATAAAGATAGGCAGAAGGAAAGGAGACAGAGAAAAAAAAAGGGAAAAAGAAAAAATATTATATGGAATAAATAATGAAAATTGAAAAAATATGAAATCAAAAGAAAAGTACAAATAAAAGTGAGATTGAAAAAGAAATAAACTGTCCGAATATAAGAGCTATTAATCCCTTAAATTCTAAAAAGAGTAACCAAAATGTGAATATTTCTCTTCTTTTATACAATCTCTCAACAAATGTTAATAAATCGAGAAATTATTATGTGACCAAAACTATCATATATTTATGGTTCTCACTAATACATGATATGTATGCATTCATTTTAATTTACAAAGAAAAAATTAATAACACTAATTATATGTCATGTAAAAATTAGAATGATATGAGATCACTTAATAATTTCTTCCAGAATAGTCTTCGTTTGGAGAATATTAGTTACAATAATAGAAAGCACAAGCCAAAAATGAATACACTGCTATTCCAGAATGAAGATAAATTCCATACATGGTTCAACATTAACAACATCAAAATTGCAAAAGAAAGTAATTAACAACATCATTTCTTGAGATTCTCACTAACATGGAGGGAGGCCCTGCATAGAGGGCAACTAGGATGTCCACTAAGCCACATGTCCAAGCACTCAGAATGAAAAACATGCTCACATTCAATTAACACCTTCAGTTTTTCATTACTTTGGAAGAGACTCAAACATATGCAACATTCCTCCTTCTCAAACCCTGCACCAACCATGCTAGTTGAAGATGGTACCAGAGTGTGGTTTGCCATGAACTCAATTCCAACAACACATTGATCAGGTAGAGGAGAGACCACAGTTGTAGAAGTGGACCTTTGTTGTTGCGAGAAACGGCGACAGCACAAATGGAAGCACAAGAACAATGAAGGTACAAAGATGAGAATGGCAAAAAACCACAGCAATAGGAACAGGCTTTGGTTATAGGAGTGAAAGGTTGAACTTGAACCATTGATGAGCTTGTTTAAGTGCCACTGAATGAAGTGGTGGTGGTGCTGTTCTTCAGAGGACATTTTTTGGCGGTGTGGTTTGGTAAGAGATTGAGGTGGTGAGGGGGTGACAATGAATGCATGAATGATATTTAGAGACTTTGGTTAAAAAGTTAGATTGGAAAATTAATAGCATAAGATAATAAGTATATGGTCATACCATGCTGGAGGTAGTTGCTCTCGGAGAATGTAGCATCATGACCTCGTGAGTTATGTGGAAGGTGGTTGTGAGCATTTGTTACCACCTCTATCCTATTAGATGAGAAAATAGGATGAGTCTAGCTGTGTGTTTGGTTTAAGGTTAGATAATTAATTTTGAGTTTAAAATTAATTTATATATATTTTTATATGTTTGATTTTATGTCATAAAAGATTTCAAAATTAATTCTAAGTCTTGAATTAATTATAAGTTAAAATAATTTTGATTAAATTTTGCATTGAATAAAAAAAATTATATTGAGTTTTACTATTAATTAACTTGATTTTATAAGAAAAATATCCAAACATAAATCATATTATTTTTAAATTAATTTTAATTAAAATTAATTTTATAAAATCAATTGCATTCAAAATTAATTTTGCCACATTCATGCACTATTTCTTCTACCTTGAAAAAAAGGAAAAGATATTAAGAAACAAATTGTCTTCTTCAGGTTTTCTCTGTAGAAAATAATTAATATTCTTCTTTTGTTGTGTATAAGATATAATATATATATATATATATATATATATATATATATATATATATATATATATATATATTCATAGGATAAAAAAATATCAAAAGAGAAAATCCAGTTGATCAAGTGATGTGATCAAGCATCTTTGTTGTACATGTTTTGTTTACAAACCAGTGATAGAAGGTAAGTGTAACCACCATTATCGCACTCACTACATATCCAAATCATGGCCACTCAAATACACCAAAAATTTCTCTAGGTTACGTGGAATTAAAACCTAAATATTTGCACACCATTTTGTCTAGTGAAGTTATTGATAGATGTGAATGTGCAAGATGCGAGTCTTTGATTGTTGGGGTGGATATGACTTATTGCCCTTCATTGTTCTGGTTTTGGTGAATTATCATTTTAGCTCGTGCACTACACGGGTTAATTTTAATATTTAATTTTATGATTATAATCGACTATCATAAAAAAAATATAAAACTATTCATCTTGTATAATTAAAATTAAAATTAATAGTAATTAATATATAAATTGTAAAGACAAACATTTATGTCATAAAAAATATAAATTATACATAAAATTATATTACCTATATATTTAAATCAGACAATAGATATTTATATCAAAAGGATGAAAACTTTGCACACCAAAATATGAATCATATGATTTGTCTTTGTAAGAGTCATTTACAATGATCGATATTTACAATGTTATGGAATATATAGTATACAAGTGAAATTTCATTTTAGTCTCTAAAATTAACCACATCAATTAATTTAATATTTTACATTTGAAAAGCAAAAAAATAAAAAATAAAAAAGAAGTGAATGTGAGGGTGGAATTGTTTAATTACACTGCCTGGGTTGCTTATCAATAAAATAAATTTTTTAGAGTGTCATATATATGTAACTTTGGGTTACTTAAAATTGGAGGGAGTTGTTTATATAAATAATTATTTTTTATGAATTGCTTAGCATATATACATGTTAACTATAGAAGAGATAATGACATTTGTGAGTCAGATAACTTGTTAATAATAAAAACTTCTATTGGAGGGAAAGTTAATTGTGTTGCTTAAAATCAAGATGACATAAAATGGGTTGTTTATATAAAGAACATGTAGATGTTATCCCCTTGGCACACAAAAAAAAATAATTAACTCACTCTCATTAAGAAAATTAGTTAACATCATTTAAAGTTAATAGTCTCAATAAATAAGTTAATTCATTTCCTAAAGTATCATTTACATTAATTGCATATGTAAGACAAAAAAAGAAAAAGTTATTGGAACTAAAGTTCTAATTAAATAAAAATTATTTTAGAAATACTATCATTAAATATGAGAAAATGAGATTTTTTTTATATTTTAGTCTAATATATATTAATTTTTTGTTGCTTATATTTCAATATGAAGGAACTATAAGAAAACATATACTTTCAATGGTTTATATATTGACATTTTTCTAAAGAGGTAATGATATTTTAAAAAAATCAAATATTATAGTTTATTGATATAATTTATTTACAAAAGAAAATTAAAAATAATCAACTTAACTTCATAATTATTGAAGATATACCAACAAGGTTAAACTCAATTGGTAGATAGTTAGATTTCTTCATCATGCTAACAAAAGATCAATAAAATATCCACGTATTCAATCATTCAATGTCAATATCTCCACTATGGAGACTCTTTATTATTTGTTGATATTGTTAAATGTAATAAAGGATTGAATGAAATAAATAATTTATAATAATTTAAATTTAAGTTTATATGGTCACGATCAATCAAATATTCAAAAAATATAATATTATAATTAATATGATGTGACATGATTGATAGATAATTTTATTTCTTAAATATGTGATCATGAGTTTAATTTTTGACTTGTGGGTATGAATTAGACATGGCAATGGGGCGGGTCGGGTACGGGTATTGTTTCCCCAATCCCTTACTCCGACTCCTCGACATATCCCCATACCCGTACCCGATACCCGACGAGTTTGAGTTTATTGTCACATTCCCGTACCCGTCGGGTACCCGTCGGGTATCGGGTATCCCCAACCCCGTTCCACACACCATTTAGAAAAATATTTTTTTTTGTAAAAAAATATTAAAAATTTGATTTTAGAAAAAAATAAATTGATTGTTAAACATTTATTTTTAACTACTTATATATCAATAAATTTATTATAACACGTGTGTCTACATAAATAGTTAAGAAAATAATATTAAATTATGTAAAAGTTTTAAAATAAAATTAACTAGTAATAAAAATTATATGTCTTTTGATTAAATTATGCAAAAATTCTAAAGATTTTAAGTTGCGGGGCGGGTTCGGGTTCGGGGTCGGGACGGGTCTAGTAATCTCATACCCGTACCCGTACCCGACTTTTGGTTATCGGGGAAAACCTGAACCCGTACCCATACCCGGTCAACTCGGATATTATCCGTCAAAGTCGAGACGGATTCGGACAGGTACCCACGGGTACGAGTTTTCTTGCCATGTCTAGTATGAATTAAAAGATGTCAACTCTTTAAATGAGTACCTCATTAAGAGATTAGTCATTGGCTTCGGATGAGAGATATCCTAGTTCACATAAAAAATACATTATTATATATTTTTAAGGAGTTAACAATTGTACTTTAATATTAAATAATTATTTTTTTTAATAAAAATTGTGTTTTTATGAAAAAATAAATGTATTTAATACTTTTTATATGTTTCTTCACTTTTTTATTTACATTTTGATCGAATAATATGTTAAAACATCATTAAATTATTTAAGCATTTTTAAGATAGTGATTGTGTTATTTGATTTTTTTTAATAATTTAAAATATATGTTTGGATAGTAATATAAAAAAAATGCATTGATGAGAAAATTATCCTCCGTTTGGAGAATAAATTTTCTTTTTTCTATTATATCAGTCGAATACTAGTTATGTATGGGAAGGGTGGGCTATCAGAAATTTGGTCAATGGATGAGGGATGGGGGATTAATTTGGTGTGGT
The DNA here is from genome assembly GCF_000004515.6 of Glycine max. NCBI lineage: Eukaryota > Viridiplantae > Streptophyta > Magnoliopsida > Fabales > Fabaceae > Glycine > Glycine max. The sequence continues at coordinate 5,398,496 of NC_038254.2, read as the reverse complement.
TGTGCTGAGGAACTACCACAACTCAATGCTAGTTAACTGTATATATTGATGAATATTTCTAATTTTCTAATGCTATTAAATAATAAGATTTTATGAGAACGAATATTAAGTTGTTTATTTGATTCTCAAACAGATTTGTTTATTTGATTTTTGTTTTTTAATTATTATGTTTGTTTGATATTTTAGAGGAACATGAAAATATAACATGTGTTTAAAGACACATTTATGTTGGCATAGAAAAATAAATTGATATTTTTAAAGCCGCATTTAGGACATCCTTCATTTTTTAAAAAAAAATTGTTTTCTAAAATATTTTCATACTACTCAACAATCAGTTTCTCATTCAAAATCGATTAAAGTGGGAATATTATTTCTAAAGAAACGTTTTAAAAGCTAAAGCTAAAAATTAGAAATAAGTAAAAGATATTAGTCTTGTTTAGTTAAACTTTTTAAAAAAAATGTGATTTTAAAAAGTTTTTTAATGATTGTTTAAGAAACGCAGAAAATGAATTTAATCATCATGTAAAATATTTTTACACATTTGTTCAATTACACTTCATCATACTTTTAAAATAATTATAATAAAAATTAATAAACTTATATATAAAGAGTTATAATTGAATTACAATACAAATTTTTTTACACATATTTCTTTTCTTCATTTTTTAATTAAGTTGAAACAATATTACATTGATTAATACATATGTTCGGTATTTGATAGTGAAAATTCTAAATAAAAAAAAATTTAGGCAAACATATAAAATAATACTTATTTATTAAGAAATGTTTTTTAAAATAAGCATAAACAAACATGTTATTTAATTTTCTGATCATCTCTAGGTATTTTAATCTTATTTGGCGTCTCCCTTCATTTTATATTATGTTTTGAGCCTTATACCACCAGCCACTCTACACATATCCTTATTTAAAGTAGTTCATTTGGTAAAAAGGAAAAAATATATACGAAATAAAGTAGATAAAAATAAAAGGTTAATGTAAATAGGTAAAAAAAATCTATTTGATTTAAGAAAACAAAAAGAAAAGGATAAATATGTGAATGAAAAAAAGTAAAAAATGTAATAAAAATAACTAGTAGGTTCCATAAAAGGTCCACGTCATATATTTGGATGACTAATTTTACTGTCAAAGATCTTCTATTTGGCAAATTATCTGACAAATTACCAGCTTTGGTGGGATTCCACAACACGAATGGGAAAGGAGAAAGTAACTGAATTTTCATACTCCAGACAGTATTTTAATGTTACAAATTAACTTAACTTATAATATTGTATATAATAATTTTTCTTTTTATTTTTCATTTTATGCATATATTTCAAAAATATAGTTTGGAATAAAAATCTTTTTAAAAGTGACATCTAATTACAAATTTTGTAATTAGTTCAAGGTGTAAAAATCTTCACTTTTTTTTTTTAAAAAAAAAACCTTCACTTTCATAATATATGAAATTAAACCAAAAAAAGCTACTATGTTTTTCTCTAAATACTTCATAAAGGTCCATAAGAAAAATTCAAGCCGTGTATATTTAAATACATATTGCAGAATGCAGAACAAGCTGATTAAGGATATTATATAATGGCTTGACATTTTTTTATTTATTCGAACAATTAACAAGAAAATGAGACAAAAAATATTGAACATTTCTTTTCCAAGAAACGAAATATAAATATTTGTTTCCAAGTACTTGCAACATTCAATTGGTTGGAATAAAACTGAACCAAGTTTCCTTTTTGATATATATGAGAATGGCACTCTTAAAGAAAAAATGAGAATGATTACGATGTTAGGCTCATAAGACCAATACTCTAACCAAACGGTGCTGATTGACTTAAAATTTTGAACTAATGAATCTCAAACAAAATTTTATTGGTGTTTTTTTAGTTCTTATTTCAATGGAGAAGTTGTTTTAGAATAATTTATTTTTAAATTTAGTAAAATAAGATTTACATATTATATTTATAATGTAATTTAAAATAATAATATTATTTCACTAAAATTTAAAAGATAAATACACAACTATACACGTATTTCAGGGACAATTTCACCATAATAGGATTTCCCCCCTCACCTGGGACAAATATTGCGGACATTAATCTAATTAAAATGACTTGTTCTCATCATTGAATATTCATTGCTCGTCTAATGCTTTTTCCTCTTCACACACGTGCCGACTCTCATTCTTTATTTGTCTTATGACCCTTTTTGTGGTTCAATGTTCTATTACCTTTGTTAGCAAAAAAAAGCATTTTATTAACTTTTTCTTAAGTTATTTTTTTATCGATAAATTTTAATTATTAGTATTATTAATTTTTGTTACCCGGAGATTAAATTCACTCAACTTATCTTATATTTCTTTTTTTAGCTACTGATTCTTGCTCCAACAACCTTTATGCAAGATATAGGGAGAGAAAAATATTTTTCTTTCAATAACACATTACTTTATGCAAAATATGGATAATCACCCCTCTAAATCATAGTTCCCAAACTAATTTAAAAGACACATAGTGGAATCAGGAATCCATGCCTTCATACTTTAAACAAAGTTTGGAAGAGCTAAAAGTGCACAAAGAAAGTGTTTGATCAGTTGAATGGAATCACACTTCAGAATTGCATTTGGAAAGAATGCCACAGGACCTACTCTATTATCTACTAGATAGGATGGAGTGGCACAGAATAGAATAACTTTTACCTGTATTTTATTTAAGTTAGTGTGCGATCACTTTTACCTTTACCACTTTTTTCGTTAAGTGATTAAGGAAGAGTAGTGTAATTGGTGTAAGGTGTTGTGAGTATTGCCTATAATTTTAGTACTCAGGTTAAGGCATGGGAAGGTCTAATAGTTAGATTACATTGTAATAGCATTTATTATATTAAAAAGTTATTTTTTTAAATAAATATTTTCAAATACTATAAATCAAACCTTTTTTAAATTATTTTTTACTGATTAAAGTTAGTGAAAAAAATATTCGTTTAATTAGAATGTTCAATTTTTTTTAAATAAGCTTAAATATGTTTTTAGTTTTTAATAAAAAACTTTTAGTTTTAATTTTTGTAAAAAAAATCTGATTTTTATCTTAAAAAAATTTGAAATCATTAATTTTGGTAAGAGTGAGCAAAGGACGAATTGAGTTGAGTTAACTTATTCTTAAGTTATGATCGGAGTAATTTCTTAGATCCTAACCTGTCCTTAAACTTGATAGATTTTGATGATCCATGGGTTAAATTAGGATCGAGTATATTTTATGAGAAAATTAAGTTGACTTAAAATATAAGTAAATAAGTTTTCACTTTATTGAAGTAATTGGGATTTTAAAAAATAATTTGTATCTGATCGTTATATAAGATAACATATAAATATTAAATGATAGTTACTCGTAACTCTTAACAAGAAAATTAATAATTTTGGCATTAGTTCTGAAAATATAAACAAAAGAAGTTAGCAGGTTAAATTTTTTCAGTAAAACATAACAAATGAAATGTCCCGCAAAAATATGATAATGGTTAGTAAAGTTAAGGATGAGTAAATTGGACAAGTTAGGTGTTGAATTATGTTTGATCCTAATTTGTCCTTAAATTTTGATTGAGTCAATTTCTTAAACCCTATCTCATTCTTATACTTAAATGAACCTAGTGATTTACATGTTAAATTAGGATGAGTCATCAAGTTCTGTTGGATCTTGCACACCCTTAGTTTTTGGTCTTTATTGTCATATGATACTCGTTGAGTGCATGTGTTTAACATAGGCTCAAGTGACCATTTAAGAGACATTCACTAGTGTTTGTAGCATCATGTCAATAGGTGACTCCTCTTAAACTTTTTCGAATCCCTAAAATGAATGCTAGATATTTAACCTAAACTGAATGCTGGAAAATAAAAATGAACGTGTATTGAAAAAAGAGTTTATTTTTTTATTATAAAAAAAATTGCGTAAGAACTATATGATAGAAATTAAATTAAGTGTTCATAACATTTAAACAAGTATTTAAAATACTATATAATTCATAATGTAAATTGGAAAAAAAAAACTAATTAATATTAAATTAAATCGAATAAAAAAGAGTTAAAAACAAAGATTTTATAAGTTGTTCTGATTTCTATATATGTTTAAGTTGTTTTAATGATTCTAATGAATGAAAGCGTAGAATTATAATTTAAACTAAATTCAATTTCATTTTAAAATTTGCAATTACGGATATATCATCATGGATGGGGTTGCGTTAAATTTGAATAATTTTTTTTAATACGTAACTGATAACAATAGTAACAATAATGTTATTGGTGTCCACAATAATAATAATAGTGTTGTCTAGAATAATACTAATAAATAACAATAACACTAATTATAAGTCGGATTGTTTAAACTTTAACAAAATAATTTTAAAATAAATGTTTTTTTTTTATATAAATGATTTTTTAAGAAAGATAAGATTTATTTATTAAAATAAATAAAAAATATTTTTAGTAGAAACAATTTAGACAAACACATTAAAAAATAAAAAATAATTTATTTTATTAATAAATATTTATTTCAATAAATAAATTCAAACAATTTGACTTATTGGTTATTGACTAGTGATAACAAGGATATGGTGATGGGGTGTTTTACTTTTTTTTTTTGGGTTTTAAATAATAGTGGTAGTTGTAGTATTTTTTTTGTTTTCAAATTATATGTTAATAGTGATGAGGGGTACTGATGTAAACAAATGGAATCATACTTGTGTTTTAAAATATTGAATTTTAAAACTAATCCACCAAATCTGAACCAAAGGATTGGAAAGGAAATAAACTATAATTACCACCAGCAACTTTCTTTTTACTAATCTTGTATTTATCCTTGCTCAATGTTATTTGAACACAAGACAGTGTTCAAGCCCAAAGTGCTAGAACTGACATTGAAGCAGAGCCAAGAGTCAATGCAATAAAAGACACCTTTTTCAAGTACAAATTAGAGTTCATAAGCTTGTTATGAAAGAAATCAACTGCTATAAGGTCAACAAGAGCCATGTAAATTAGTATGCCCGATGAAACTGAACCTAGTAACCCTTCCATTATCAAAGCTTTAGGGTTAGTATCATCATAACCAGTCATTGAGAATAACACCATCCCCAGAATTATCCCCATTGGTGTTGTCACAGAGAACATGAAGCACATGTACGCTGTAGTTCCAAAGCTAAATCCAGCCTGCAATTGTGAAAAGATAATTACCCATTAACATCTTTTGTAATGTCCCTATGCTACTTATATCATAAACAAATGTATATCTGCAAAATCAATAGTTCATAAATACAGGCATTTTGCATTTTAAGTCAATAGATTAATTTGACTGAGGCAAGTCTTCTGAAAGAGAAATGTCAGTAACACTCTTTTTAATTGTTTCGGGTCAAAATTTATTAAAAATTATAGAATGGTGAGGATTAAATACTGAAACATCCATTAATAGTAATACATTTCCCAAATTTAGCCATGACATCCTTAAACTTATGAATCAATATGCAATTCTAACTATATTAGAACACAATCTAATAAGATTTTCTATGCAATAAAATAGTTTCATTAAGTGTGTTTCTGAATTAGTTTACATTTTTTATTTACCAAACAATGCATCTTACAAACATAGATTATATATTACGCACATATATTGGATTTTGAAGGAGAAAAGGCGAAATTAAACCAACCTGAGCAATGCAGCCACCAAGACCCAAGCCTTCGAAAATCTGATGAAAGGACAAAGCAACAACGAGTGGCCTAATGGTGCAAACGTTCTGAGACATCCCCATAGTCACTCCTATGATAACAGAGTGAAAAATTATACCAATCTCCAACACTTGGGACACCAGTCTCTGCTTCAACCTCATCAACTCTTCAACCCTCTGCACTTCAGCACCACCACCAACAAGCTCAATGCTCCATGTGCTGCCGCCGCCGCCACCCTCCTTCTCCTGCGTCTCCACCGGCGTGTAGTGTGCATGCTCCATGTGCGAGCTAGCAACAGTGTCTACCAGCAGGGCCATTAGCACCCCAATAAGGGTCACCTATCAATGGAGAGTAACAGAAATTCAACTAAGAGAATTATCTTAAAAATCATATAAAAACTAATCTCCGATTAGTTGATTCACAATACATGTCTATTAAACTTAGCATATTAAACATTAATTTCATCAAGCTTAATTTTATTAACTTTAGAAAAATGTATATATATATAAAAACTATTAGGAATACATTTTTTTCCATGTATAAACTACTTGCAATTAAAACATTTGACTCCTGAATTGTTCTTCAACTATTCCTACAGTCAATAACTATTTGGACCACCCAGCTATATGACTAATTTTCAATCTTAGGTATAGTCACAATTTAATCTTCTCTTATGCAAAAATTGAACTTAAGTTTTGTATAAAGTCCATATATATTATCAACTGAGTTACTTATTAAATAGTACTACATTCTTAAGACGTTTTTTAATATACTTTATTAATTTGAAAATAACACCCTCTAAATAAGGAACAAGACTCACGTGTTTAATAAAACTCTCATGAATTTCATGCAATATTAAGAAAGAAGGCATCTAAAAATGGTTTGAGAGAGTGAATTGCTAATATATATCTCAAAGTTGAGATAGATGTGTAAAAATTACCAGGCCAGCAAAGGGAAAGTCCTTCCAGGGATGCTGGGATGCCACCTGGCAATCGGAGAGTGCAGCAAAGGCGTCTGGCAACACGTGGACCAATGAGGTTGCAAGAATTACGCCGGCAGCAAAGCATTTGATTAACAAGATGGCTATGTTGTAGAGGGACTTTCCCTGAAAGTATCGTGCCAGTGTGACAGGCGCACATACGCCTGTCACGCTGGTCACAAAAATCATAAAGATGGAAATCACTTTTAAGTGTGCCGCCGTCGTGCCGTTTCGGCATGCGGCAGCTTGAGCCAAGTCCGTCATGCACTCCGTCATATTGGGAACGAAGAGTAGATGGAATTGAGAGTGTTGCGTTGAACGGTAGAGAATCTTAAAGAGAGATGATCAATAATGCGCACTATAGTTTGAGTTTGGGTTTTGTATCTTTTCTCTAGTGAAGAGGTCCCATGCATCCACTTGTCCATGCAATTTTTTTTCTATAGGTGGTATGGTGCGTCTGAAATCCATCAACTTTCGTGGAAGTGCATGCCTTTCATAAACTGTTCACTATTCAATCTTTCGTCACGCATTTAATTTTAATTTAAAGGCTACACGTAATTAAAGAGGGAGATGGCGAAAGTTATAAGTTGCAAGTGGCTAGTGCTGTCGTGATGTTTCTTAATTGGAAAATTATATTTTTTTACCCCCCCATTCTTTTGTCAGTGCGTGTATCTTGAAAGGGAAAAGAGAGATTGAAAGAAGAAAACATATAATAGTGCGATAAAGAATACAAAAAAAGATACAAGATCGATAGATAAGTATTGAATAATGTACAAAATCAAAATTGTTTTGAAGTCTGACGTTTTGAGAAAGAGATATCAATCATTTAAGATTGGTGATCTTGAATTAGTGGATGTTTTCAAATTCTTGAATGTTGTGTTGTTGAATTAAAGCTTGTATCCTATGCTGCTTTCTTTGCTTTTAATATTTGTTCCATTTACAAAAATGATGGAATGATAGTAAGGGTAGATTTGATTAAAAAAATGTTTAAAATTTTTTTAGTTTTTATAATTTAGTGTTTTTTTTTGTTTTTCACCCTTATAAAATTATTTAAGCCAAGAAAGAATAAAATGTAATAATTCATGGTCATAACATTTTGAAATTTTGTAACGCTCATCAGTTTTAAAAGCCATTTTGAATGGTTGTTAATGGATGATAATGACCAATAAAGAATTGTAACAGCCAATAATGAGTGGTAATGGCTGATAAATGCATTCTTGATGGTAGAATGCCTATATAAGCACATGAATTTGGTCCCTGAGCTCATCCCTTCGAATTCAGTCTTATACACCATCTAGAGAGTGGAAGAGAGAGAGCTTGGAAGAACCAAAACAAGAAACTCTTCATAGCAATGGCTGGAGGTATGTTTTGATCTGTAATTTCCGCATTTTATTAATAACCTGTGTTTCTTTGTAGTTTGTAATATCACAGGTTAAAAGAGATTTGTTCTAACATTTTGGTATCAGAGCCAGAATTGCCTCTGCCTTGTCCATTTTCGTTTTTCGGTATTTTCCGATTTGATTTTGTTTATGATATGAAGGGCCTTGTTTCTTAAAAATAAAATTAGAAATATGTATTTCGTTTGATTTCCTTAATTTTGGCTTTTGAATCGTGAAAAATGGTGTCCGAATGAATGAAAAACGAACGGGTCTGCGTATGGGTCGGGTTTGACCCGCTAAAGGTTGAAGATGATGAACAGTGTTTAAAAAACAAAAAAAAAAAAAAAAAGACAAAAACTCCTACGTTTTGTGCTAGCTGGGTGTCAAACCCTTGACTCCGAGAACACTAATGTATGTGCAGACCACTAAACTAGTAAGGCTTTTTTGATATGTTGTCGTTTTTAATACATTATATACACATTGTGCTTTACAGTTTTTTGAATTTTGATTTAATTTATGCATGAATATATTCTAGAACATTTTATTCTATGCATATATATATGAAATCAAATGCATAATATTATATTTCAATTATAAAATTATATGAGAATCTTATTCATAATTATATTGTATCTTGATTTTGAAATGCAAAATACTATTTATTCTCATATAATAAATTTTTATGTCTAAGTGATCTTTATGATTTTGATTAATTATGGATTAGCCACAACATCTATATTTGATTAAAATTATATATTAAGTTGGTTAAAGATCATATAAGGAATTAGACATAATATTGTAATTAATTATACTTATATAATGAATTTTATCTCACAAGAATTTTTATTATATCTGTATAATTAATTGGGATAAAATGACGTATTATTTTTCATGATTTACCCACAGGCATCATGATGTATGTATAATTTGTCGATTTTATCATACAGTAAAAATTTACGATAGAAATTAAATTATTTTCATATTGTACCCGTAAAGCATGAATATTAAGCAAATAATTTGATTATTCTATCATAAGGTTTAATTGTTTCTTATTGAATTAAAAATTTAGCCCACAGGCAATTTTTATGTCACAAGATTCAATTTTATGGTATGTTTACATTGGTAAAAGATACAATTAAGATTAGTATGCCTCAAATTTTGACATAAGCCTTTGAATTTTGCAGCTTCTCAAACTATTAATTTTTCTGATATTCAATGTGATGTTCCCGAACTCAAAGGAGATAACTATAAGATATGGAAGGAGAGAATTCTTTTACAATTGGGGTGGATGGACATAGATTATGCTATAAGGAAAGACGAACCACCTACAATCACAAATGAAAGTAGCCCAGCTGACGTTGCGCTATATGAGCGGTGGGAACGATCCAACCGGCTCAGCGTGATGTTCATTAAGACTAAAATCTCGGCTGGGATACGTGGTTCTGTTGACCAGCATGAAAAGGTCCGAGACTTGCTTAAGGCCATTGATGACCAGTTCATCACTTCAGATAAGACTTTAGCAAGCACCTTGATCATGAAGTTTTCTTCTCTTCGGCTCACCAGTGTGAAAGGTGTGCGTGAGTACATCATGAAAATGCGAGATATTTCAGCTTAACTTAAGAAACTAGAGGTTGATATGTCTGAGTCCTTCCTAGTGCATTTTACTTTGAACACCCTTCCGCATGAATATGGGCCATTTAAGATTTCCTACAACACACATAAAGATAAATGGTCTATCAATGAATTAATGACCATGTGTGTTCAGGAAGAAGAAAGGCTTGTAATGGAGATGGGTGAGAGTGCACTACTGACTACTGCTTATGGGAAGAACAAAGCAATTAAGTCTCAAGCTTATCAGAAGGGGAATGGTAAAATACCACCTCAAGCTGATATTAAGAAGGTGGCAAAGTGTTTCTTTTGCAAGAAGAAGGGACACATGAAAAAGAATTGCCCCGGATTCCAGAAATGGCTTGAGAAGAAAGGTAAATCAATCTCATTAGTATGTTATGAATCTAATATGGTTAGTGTTAATATTAACACCTGGTGGATTGATTCTGGATCTACTATTCATATTGCAAATTCTTTACAGGGTATGCAAAACCTAAGGAAACCAGTGGGAAGTGAGCAAAGCATTTTATCAGGCAATAAGCTAGGCTCACATGTGGAGGCCATTGGAACTTGCATTTTGACTTTAAGTAGTGGCTTTATTTTAAAATTAGAAAGGACTTTTTATGTACCAAGTTTTTCCCGAAACTTGATTTCTATTTCAAGGCTTGTACCGTTTGGATATTCCTTTAATTTCAAAGACACATCATTTGAGTTATTTTATAATTCTGAATGTGTTGGGAATGGTATATTGTCTGATGGTCTTTATCTTCTTGGTTTACAAAATAATGCCACTTATAGTTCTATGCATGTTCAAACTAGTATTAAAAGGTGTAATATTAATGAGAATTCCTCTATGTTATGGCACCGGAGATTAGGACATATCTCCATTGAGAGGATTAAAAGGTTAGTGAAAGATGGGGTACTCAATACTCTAGATTTTGCTGACTTTAAGACTTGTATGGACTGCATTAAGGGTAAGCAGACCAACATGTCTAAGAAAGGTGCTAATAGGAGTTCAAGCATATTAGAAATAATTCATACTGATATTTGTTGTCCAGATATGGATGCACATGGTCAGAAATATTTTATCACCTTTATAGATGATTATTCACGATATATGAATGTTTATTTGCTTCATAACAAATACGAAGCATTGGATGCCTTCAAAGTCTTTAAGGCTGAAGTTGAGAACCAATGTGGCAAGCAAATAAAAATAGTGAGATCAGATAGAGGTGGAGAATACTATGGCAGGTATACTGAGAATGGACAAGCACCTGGTCCCTTTGCAAAGTTCCTTCAAGAACATGGGATTGTTGCCCAATACACTATGCCTGGTTCTCCGAATCAGAATGGTGTGGCAGAAAGAAGGAACCGAACATTATTGGACATGGTGCGGAGTATGCTTAGCAACTCCAATCTTCCTAAATCCTTGTGGGCTGAAGCACTAAAGACGGCAGCGTATATATTAAATCGTGTTCCAACCAAGGTTGTCCCAAAGACACCTTTTGAGTTATTTAAAGGTTGGAAACCGAGTTTGAAACATATGCGCGTTTGGGGTTGTCCGTCTGAGGTGAGAATATATAACCCACAAGAGAAGAAACTTGACCCGAGGACCATTAGTGGGTATTTCATTGGATATGCCGAAAGGTCTAAAGGTTATAGGTTTTATTGTCCACATCATATTACTAGGATTGTGGAATCAAGAAATGCCAAATTTATTGAAAATGATTTGATCAGTGGGAGTGATCAATTGAGGGACTTAGGTTCTGAAATTGATTATATAGAATCTCAACCTTCCACGTCAAATGAAAGATTGGTTGTAATTCATACCCCTCAAGTTCAAAGGGATGATGAACAACACATGATTGGCATTCCACAAACTGTTGTTGATAATCCAGTAGATCAAGTTGATCATCAAATTCATGAAAATGATGAACAACCAGTTGAACAACATGATCCCCAAGAAAATGTTGATGCAACATTAAGGAGGTCTACTAGAGTAAGAAAATCAGCTATTCCTAGTGATTATATTGTATATTTGCAAGAATCTGACTATAATATTGGAGCTGAAAATGATCCTGAAACTTTTGATCAAGCCATGAGTTGTAAAGAGTCAAATTTATGGTATGATGCCATGAAGGATGAGATGAGTTCCATGCAGAGTAACAAAGTTTGGAACCTTGTAGAGTTGCCTAATGGGGCGAAGGCCATTGGATGTAAATGGGTCTTTAAGACCAAAAATGATTCATTAGGCAACATTGAGAGATACAAGGCAAGACTTGTTGCTAAGGGATTTACTCAAAAGGAAGGAATAGATTACAAAGAGACTTTTTCTCCAGTATCTAAGAAAGATTCTCTTCGTATAATCTTGGCATTAGTTGCTCATTTTGACCTTGAGTTGCAACAAATGGATGTGAAAACAGCTTTTCTTAATGGTGATTTAGAGGAGGAGGTTTATATGAAACAACCTGAAGGTTTCTCCTCTAATAGTGGTGAGCATTTGGTTTGCAAGCTTAATAAATCTATATATGGTTTAAAACAAGCTTCCCGTCAGTGGTACCTTAAGTTTCATGGGATAATTTCTTCATTTGGTTTTGATGAAAACCCCATGGATCAATGCATATACCACAAGGTTAGTGGGAGTAAAATATGCTTTCTTGTTTTATATGTAGATGATATTTTACTTGCAGCCAATGATCGGGGTTTGCTACATGAGGTGAAACAATTTCTCTCTAAGAATTTTGACATGAAGGATATGGGTGATGCATCTTATGTCATCGGCATTAAGATTCATAGAGATAGATCTCGAGGTATTTTGGGTCTATCACAGGAAACCTATATTAACAAAATTCTAGAGAGATTTCGGATGAAAGATTGTTCACCAAGTGTTGCTCCCATTGTGAAGGGTGATAGGTTTAATTTGAACCAATGTCCAAAGAATGACTTTGAGAGGGAACAAATGAAAAACATTCCTTATGCTTCAGTTGTTGGAAGCCTCATGTATGCTCAAGTATGCACAAGGCCTGACATTGCTTTTGCAGTTGGAATGTTAGGAAGATATCAGAGTAATCCAGGTATTGACCACTGGAGAGCTGCTAAGAAAGTGTTGAGGTACCTTCAAGGGACCAAAGATTACATGCTTATGTATAGACAGACAGACAATCTAGATGCGATTGGTTATTCAGACTCAGACTTTGCTGGTTGTGTTGACTCTCGTAGATCAACATCTGGGTACATTTTCATGATGGCTGGTGGAGCTATTTCATGGAGGAGTGTTAAGCAGTCTTTGACTGCTACTTCTACCATGGAAGCTGAGTTTGTCTCTTGTTTTGAGGCTACATCACATGGTGTATGGCTTAAAAGTTTCATTTCTGGGCTGAAGATAATTGATACTATTTCAAGGCCTTTAAGAATTTTTTGCGATAACTCAGCTGCTGTCTTTATGGCTAAGAATAACAAAAGTGGAAGTCGAAGTAAGCACATCGACATTAAGTACTTAGCCATTAGAGAAAGAGTAAAAGACAAGAAAGTGGTCATTGAGCATATAAGCACTGAGTTGATGATCGCTGATCCTTTAACTAAAGGCATGCCACCGTTTAAATTTAAGGATCATGTAGAAAGAATGAGACTTGGTTCCAATTTATGATTGTATACATATATGTAAAAATTGAAACTTTTATATTATGATATTTTCTCATATTTTGGTGCACATTGATTTATTTGAGAAAAATTATGTTTTGGACCAAGAATAAACATTGGGTTTATTCATGAAGTTTTATTACCACTTTAAGTATACTGCTTGGGAAATTGAGTATATTGTAATACATAGATGATATTACTCGTTATAAGAGGAACTATCACTATGATTCATATATTCATTTCTTAAGAAGATTGAGCATTAAGTCAAAATGTTTGGACCAAGTGGGAGAATGTAATAATTCATGGTCATAACATTTTGAAATTTTGTAACGCTCATCAGTTTTGAAAGCCATTTTGAATGGTTGTTAATGGATGATAATGGCCAATAAAGAATTGTAACAGCCAATAATGAGTGGTAATGGCTGATAAATGCATTCTTGATGGTAGAATGCTTATATAAGCACATGAATTTGGTCCCTGAGCTCATCCCTTCGAATTCAGTCTTATACACCATCTAGAGAGTGGAAGAGAGAGAGCTTGAAAGAACCAAAACAAGAAACTCTTCATAGCAATGGCTGGAGAAATGTTTTGATCTGTAATTTCCGCATTTTATTACAGATTTGTTCTAACATAAAACAGTAACGAAGGTTTTTCAGGAATTGATCAATTCCCAATTCATGTAAGTAAAATAGGAACCACAAAGAAAGAATATAGATTTAGTTTGTTGAAGAAAATCATTATTTTAAAAATCAAATTGGACATGCCAGTACAATTAGGCCGATCTGGACCTTATTATGTGTCCAGTCTAATAAAAAAAGTGTGATCAAGTTGAGATTGAGTTTCATTTCGTCCATGAATTTTGAGTTGGGATTAATTCAATTTTTTTCTTTTTGTTTCTTGTTAATGTATCCACCTTCAAAGAAAATCTTGTTTGAGATGTAGTTGGATACTAAATGTGTACATCTCATTAGCAAGGATTCTTATTTTTCGTACTTAATTCTATTAATACACTCATCATTTTGGGAATAAAAATAATAGACATATATTTTACCAGTTAAAATGATGAATATAGTATTGAAGAAAAATGAGTCAATCATTAACTTTTGTCAGAATTCATAAAATATAAAGAGTATTCAAGTCGTGTATTTGAAACATGATAGTAAGTATTCAAGTCGGGCTTCAACGATTACATTGATGTTGTAAAAAAATTGACATTTCTCCAAACTGATATATTAGTTTGTCAAATTTTTTTTATCATATTTTTGTTTATATGAATCACGTAGATTTGATCTTGGATTAACAGAAATATCACGTAGATTTGATCTTGGATTAACAGAAATATTTAGTGAAACGAATTAATTGTATTTTTTACAAATTAAAAAATAAAATTTTATTTTTCCATTTTTTAGGACTTCAAATATCAATACTTTACAAATTAAAGGATGAAATTGGATATTTATTCAATTTAATTCCAACCATTGAGTTATTGGGTTACTAATTGATATGCTTGCACTACGTGTGCAGTGAAGGAACTTGGGCCTTAGGTGTTGACCCAAAACCCCAACAATAATGATTCTATTTAACTTAAGTAAAAAATATTAATAATATATTTTTAACTATCTTATTGTTATCAATGAATAATTTTTGTCAACAAGTTTGACTGATTAATGATCATTTTTAGTGAAATCTGTTAATATCATTCTTTCTATTAGTAGAACTTAAGTCGAAGACCTTTTTTTATGGTATCCAAATTTAATTTTACTTAAACTAATAATGACTTAATGATAATAATATATTTTTTATTATAATATTATGTCAAAGTTCGTTTTTAATTTTTAATTTTTATCATATAGCATTTCTCAAAGTATTATATTTTAGTAATTGCATTACAACTCGGGGAGAATTACTCTCATATGATGCATGACGACTTTTTAATTATTTATCAAAATGGATTAAAAATTAAAACTAATTATTATTGTAAATTTTGTAATTATAATATACTTTTCATTTTTTACTTATATTTTATAATATTAACTAAAAATTGAAATAAAGATTAACAAAATAGATAGGAAAAAAAACAAAATTTGGGTGATTTTATTTATACTTATTTTTAAAAAGTATTTTTTTAATAAAATAAACATTTCTCTGTTTATTTGTTTTATAATCTAAAATAGATATTTTGTGTGGGTTTGTTTGATATTAAATTGAAAGGAAAATATTGAGCGTTGGCTTAACTAACGCTAAACACCTGACATAATCGAATATACCAAGGTAACACTTCTTGATACATGACAAACAAAAAACATAAAATACCATTCAACGTTTTCTGTATACAAAAATCACTCATCTTAATATTTTTATATTGACCAACCCATTATAATAATTAGTTTTAGCTTTTAACTCATTTTGATAGAAAAATACAATGCATGATGGCATTAAGTTAGCATAAACAACAATGGGCCAACTAATTAAAGAGAATACATTTTGTCACGACAAAAAGAAAAAATAATTAAATTTATCCTTAAAAAGGTAATATCCTTATAAATTAATTTCTCAAAGATAAAAAATTTAAATTTAATCATTAGAAATATACAACAAAATTAATTTTACTGACAATTTAATAATAAATTGATCCTTAAATTTTATAATTTAATGTCAAAGTAAAAATAAAAAAATATAATTTATTATCAAATCGATCATTAAACATTATACTTTAATGATAACATGATCTTACAAGTCAAATAACAAGACTAGTTTATTACATTTTTACACATATTAAATTTATATTTTTTATCTTTCAGAAATCAATTTCTCATTAAGTCATCTTTATCCTTTTTAAGATAAATTTTACTATTTATCCTGCCAAAAACAAAAAAAAAAATAAGACCACCACTTCAATTCAACTGTGAGATAATCACTTAGAAATAACAACAAAGATCACATAATTCTGAACATTCTTAGAGCGAAAAGAATCCTCACACTTTAACAAAAAAATAATAATTAAGAAGTACAAGATCTTAGTCATTGTCACTCGAGCCATCATAATCAGATTCAGAGTCATATTCATAGGCATCTTCACTGGAGCCACCACAATCAGATTCAGAGTCATCTCCACTCGAGCCACCATAATCAGATTCACTCTCACTGTGATAATCTCAAAATTCAGTGCACCTCGTCTTTTCATATCCATGCTCATACCCATGTTCATAACCGTCATAGCCAGCCTCATAGCCCTTCACATAGCCACTTTTAGATCCATGTCCATAGTTTTGTTTTTTTTTCTTCCTTATGCTCTCTTTTGTTCCCCTCATGGTTCTACCCTTATTGTGATCCTCATGGCATGGCCCTCCCACGTGCTTGTAATCATCCCACCATGCATTGTTTCATAGTTTATGACTGAGTTAACACAAAGGAAAACAGTGTAACTTAATTACATGAAACGGGGAGTGAATGACAACTAAGACGAAGCATATTGATGATATCATCCAAAGGACAGTAAAAAAAAGTGGGAAATTAACAGATTTTAACCAAAAAATTAAAATAAAAGAAAGGAAGAAAGCAATTGTGGGAAACCAGAATCCATAAATGAAAACCAAACTCGAAAAGGGTAAAAAGAGAAGGTGTGGCTTACTGGCGCAGATGGTGGCAGTGTTGGAGCCTCTGATTAGCGTGATATTCTTTATCGGAGACAATTCTGCTTGAGAGTAGAGTAGGATAAAAGGTCAAGTTTTATTTTTTTTTTCTTTTGACCATATTTAGTGCTGTTACAATATTTCATATCCAATACTATATTATTAGTTAAACTGAAATAATTTCACGTTAGTTAGAGTTAAGTTACACACTTTGTGATAGACTTTAATTGCTCATCTCTTCTATTTACTTCCTTTGTTTCATGTAATACTTACACCTTCATGTTTCATTTCTACTGTATAGCTGGCCCCTTGCCCCTTTATGCTTTATATTTTGTATTGTTTCATCCGTGTTATTGTATGATCTCTTGTCTCGCTCTTTTTCTTTATCGCAGCCTCTTTTATATTTTTTTTTCTTTACCAACACCTATTTGTTTTGCATTTTTTTCTTTTACATATTTCATCCTATCTCCTTTTAGAAACTCCATTTACAAAACTAGAAATCGTTCAACAAGATCATCCATAACTGGTTGAGGATGGTGACCCAAAAGTTGTCCTTGATTACTTGAGTTGATTTGCCACGAGAAGATAATGAAGTTTCGGCATCTGTTCTTCAAGCTTAAGTCCAACGGTTGTTTGTAGGAGAGCAAAACAAAAATGGCGATGTGCCCAAATAATTTGAGTCAATGTTCACTAAAACTCAACAGTATACAAGAGTTCTTACCCTATACATATTTGGCAAGTGAATGTGCAACTATGATTCTATCCCCTGACTTCGCTTATATGTAAGTCCATTCACATAAATCATTTATATATTATACAAATTTGTATTTTTAACAATAATTGATAAAATTAACACAGTATGTAAATACAGAAAATAATATATAGGATATAAGTACAATATCAAATGAAAGTTTTAACTTGTAAAAAAAAAATATTTATTTATTCTTATTTTTTCTCCTACCAGTGCTCATGTAAAAGTTTATCCAAACTTGTATGTTAAATTGTAACGATGAATTCTTGGCTAATGACCGACCAAACTAGTGCTTAGTAACAGCTTTAACAAATACATTCACTTTTATGGAACTTGTAATGATTGCTGGTAAACTAGGTCCGTAAACATTTAGCTTACATAGAATCGGACAAATATTGCTCTTGATAATGCTTTTTGATATATCATCTGAGCTTATACAGTGGACATTAAGCAGTTGAAACTTGAACTTAACATTGTTTAGATTCTGCGTGTCTGTAAATATGTATACACCATAAGCAGGTGAAAACATTGAAAGATGATTTTGCATAGAAATTGTAAAACTTTTCCTGAAAATTATGATTGCTTCTAGAAGGGGTGGCTTATTTGTCATGATCTCCTCTTAAATATGATTATATGAGATTAGTGTATGATAAGCATTTCATCTAAGGTGATTGCAGCAAAACTTGAATTGTAGAAAGACATGTTAGATGCATTACCGGCTTTATTCCCCAAAAAGCTGTCCTACAAACTACCACAGTTGGATCATTTCACTGAAAAAATTCTCAGAAATAGAAACTAAAGAAAAATTGGCAGATTTGTTTGAGTATAGTGGTATGTTTCTTAAACCCTCTTGTCTGGGTCTTACATTTGCACTTGCTGTTTCTGCTATTTAAAAATCACAAACATAACAATCAGGCCAATCTAATTACTATCCTACCCTCAAACATGAAAGAATTTGTTGTAAGCTTCCATATTCTGTCTTGAACTTTGTTTGATATCAATCAGTTTCAAAATGCTATGCAAGTTCAATGGTTTAAGCATTAAACATAAACATAACCAAGCTTAATATTTAAAAGAAACAAACATGTACACCAAAATAAACACTAGTCCGATTCAAAGTGGTTAACATAGGCCTACCATAGTTATTTTTTAAATGGTTTATAACTCCATATGCATATAGCTTACATAACTAGCAAACCACTCGACTAAAACTCAAAAAACAGCATTAGTAATTAGTTAACATGCATAACTTCTCCATCTAAGGTGTGACACAAAACAAAGATCTTCCCTACTATGTTCCACAACCACAGTACACCTGCAAAGAGCATAAAAGAAAGATCATAACCAAACAAGAAATGACTATAACAAATGTTAACCCTGAGCTTGAATAGAAAATGCAAGGCTAAATCGAAGGCCAGAGTAAATTCTAATGACAAAAGATGGCACATTTTGTCCAAAAGTAGAAAAGAAAATAAGACCACCAGTTCGACTGTGAGATAATCACATAGAAATAACAACAAAAAATCACTTAACTCTGGATATTATTGCACTCAAGAGAATTCCCACCTTAACTTAAATGTAGTGGAAGATTTTAATCATCATGACTACCATCCCAGCCACAAAGGTCATCTTCATATCCATATTCACTATAGCCATAATCAGATTCAAAGTCATATGGACAGTTGTAGCCACATTCAATGTCACTGCTGTAGTAGTCATGGCCAGACCAATAACCATTGTGATACTCAAGTAGATCATCATTGTAGCCATATCCATGTCCATGCTCATAACCATGGTGACTCTCAAGTACTACATCATCACATTCACTGCTACTACCGCTGCTGTTAGAGCCACCATAATCAGATTCAAGGTCATCTCCAAAGCCATCTTCACTATAGTCACTAGATTCATCATAATCAGATTCAGAGTCATATTCATAGTCATCTTCACTGTAACCAGAATAATAGTCATATTCATAGCCATCATCACTGCTGTGGCCATGGCCAAGCTCATAACCACATTCACTCTTACCATACTTATACCCATGTTCATAACCACTGACATAGCCCTTTACATAGCCACTGATATATCCATGTTCACTATGGCTTTTTCCTGGTTGGTTCTGCTCCTTCATCTTACCCTTGTGATCTTCATCGCTCTTAACCTTGTAATCATCCCACCATGGACATGCCATTGTCTAATTAAGGAAACCAAGACGAGAAGTGAATGATAACTACTGAATAGGTATTATTGGCAAAAGATCATTAGAGTAAAATCACAGAAATGCCAACTTTGCCAAATCATCTACTCATCTATGCATGTCTA
>NC_038254.2:5357805-5373318 GCF_000004515.6 Glycine max | reverse complement strand
ACTCTATTTTTTTAAAGTTAAATTTAGATGAAAATGATGTTGCCTAGACCCAAGTTTTTGTTTTGTTATGCTCAATTAACTCATTTTAATTTTAAATAATATAATATTGATTTTTTTAATCAAGAGAAATGTAATATTTTTATTTAACACCTAATTAATGGAGTCAATTCATTTTCAAGTAAACTAGTATTTTTAGTCTTGATTCCATATTAAGTGATTCAAGAAATATTTTAAAACTCGAGCAGACCCAACCGGTCAGACAGATAATTTATTGTATTCTTATTATAATTCTATTATTTTTATTTCATACTTATTGTTGCATCCTAATGAGTAATTTTTATCTAATTTTTTTGTTTAGAGCTTTATCAATGAATGTCAATGAATTCAAATTTTAAAAAATGAACTTGTGAAATTATATTCATATGTAATGCAATTTTTATGACATGTAATTTTTATGACTTTTTTTAAGGAAGGATATAAAACTTCAAATATTTTTTAATATAAACTAGGATTCACTAATTCGACCATTGAGTGATTTAGTATCTTGATCGAGCGATTACCTATTCAACCTTTAAAACTATGAGTTGAAGTGTGACTATGTGTAAGACTGAAAAGCATTTAGTATCATTTAGCATCGATTAATAAAAATAGCATCCATGGTAAAAGCCACTAAATGTGTGAATAAGGAAAAGCAACTTCGATCCATCATAAAAGAAATCCACAATTAGGAATCTGCAAATTTTATATGAAAAGCCATATTAAAACAGTTTCTAAAACATATCAACCTTGACTCATAACAAGCCCCACCACGTACCACTACTGCCCCATCCATCCATAAATAATTATATAAGATAAAAATATATATGTTCTTCGTAAGTACAAGGGGACGTACCTTGCGGCCCCGAAATAGTAGCTTAGACTTCCAATTGTGTTCTTCCTGCTGCAAAATAACACGGGTGTCACATATAAAGACTTTATGATTCAAGTTAAATCAAAAGTCATGGAATAATAAGAGATACACTGAATGCATGTTTTAAAGCGACGAAGTTTAGGGCTTTTGTAACTTCCTTCCTTGTCACTTCGTATTCCACGTAGAAAATCCATTGGGCCTTTGTTTGGTCCAACCCTAGTTCAGAACAAAATAAATTATTTATTAACAATTATTTTAAATATAATTTGCCTTAAATAAATTTTTTTAATTCCTATAGGGTTTTTTATGTGTGTCCTTTAAAGTCTTTTTTGATTTAGTTCCTGAAAAATCTTAAAAAAATTGTTTTAGTGTGTTTTATCAAGTAACAAAGTTAGTTAATTAGTGATCTAAATGTTATTTAAACTTTTATAATAAAAAATAAAAATGGATTTAGTGCTTCATTTTTAAGAACTATTGGGATCTATATTAATGTTTATAACACCACAGCAATAGTTAACATCATTGTTCATAATACTATTACTACCGGTCATTTTTATAAAAAAAAAACAAGTGATGATATATTTTATACAATAATTTGTTTCTTATAAAAAAGACCAGTATTACTAATTAATTCTATGCCGTTATTTAACATATGCCAAAAGAATAATAATCTAATAAACATTTATGTACAGTTTATATATATTACTCAAATTCAAAATTAATGATTAAACTAAAATAATCTATGTCAATTAATCTATGCTTGGTGGTGATGCGTTATAGTTTAAGAATCATATATATATATATATATATATATATATATATATATATATATATATATATATATATATATATATATATATAGACAATTTTATTTTCTATAATAATCATACTCAATTCAAATAAAATAGTCTTAAATAAAAAATACATGAGGACTAAACAAAGGAAAAACAGAACTTATCACATACACGAGCATGTAATTTTAGACGTACCTAATACAAATTGTTGATAGCAAGTGAACTAAACAAAAGAAAAAAGAATCAAGTTATTCATTTTTACAAGTACGTATTACAAATTGTTGATAACGAGTGAGTTTTTGAGCAACTAAAAGAGAAAAAAAAAGTAGTTGGAGAAATATTTTACTTGATATTTCTAAAAAATAAAAACTTTTCCTATATTTTTTCATGCAGATACTCATCATAGCTTTTTTCTGGCTCCTTCATCTTCCCACTACGGTTCTCTCTTTTGTCCCCCTCATTGTTCTCACCCTTATTATTGTGATCTTCATGCCTCTCACCCTTGTGCTTCTCATGACTCTTACCCTTATTGCGATCGTCATTGCGCAACTTTCCCCCTAACCCATCAGCATCCCAGCATGGACATGCCATAGTTTCAGAGTTTTTTGACTGAGTTTGTAAATAATACAAATACAAAGGAAATAGAATGACAATTGCAACTTGCAAAGAGAGAAGTGAATAATTACTAAGAATAAGAAAGAATCCTATTGAATAACATGTCTTTCTATTTATAAATCACAAGCATAACAATCAAGCCAATCTAATTACAATCCTACTCTCAAACAAGAAAGCAAATTGGTACTTAAAAAATAAGTATCCAAACAAGTAAAATATAATTTAATTTTTATCTTTCCCACTTTTTTAATCGTTGCAAATATAATATTACAATAAGTACATAAAAAATAGGAAAAAACATAAGTTAAAACAAATATAATATCTATTAATAAGCATAATTTCTATTGTGATAATATTAGGTAGTGACAATATCAAATTGTATCTCATTTTTTGATTTTTGTAACAATTATTTAATTTAATGGTTGTGTCTTTTTGTTTAAGTCTCCTATTTTGGGTAAGATCTTGTCATATTAAGAATTTTAGAGCAATAAACAGATTATACTTATCAATCAATATTATGTTTATTATTATATTTATTCTAATTTATGCTTATTTTTTTATTTTGTTAAGTGTTTATTGTAATGTTATGCTTGTAACGATTAAAAAGGGAGAAAGATGAAAATTAAATTATATTTCAGATAAATAGTCATTTTTGTTCTTAAATGTGTAAAACACTGACAAATTCATCACTAAATGTGTCATATAGACTCTTTCATTAACGATAATAGATAAAAATTAATGAATAAATAGATTTGTCACATTTTTTCACTTTTTAAGAACAAATTTATCAGTACACTCCACGTTAAAAAATAAAAATGACTATTTATCCTAAATTTAAACCAGACAAATAAATAGTATACCAATAAATAATTGCAATACAGAAACATCAACTCCTGACATAAATAATAAAAGTTCATATCTTTTAATTAAGTGGTTTAAAATTTAAATTCTGATGTTTGGGTATAAAATAAATCATGATAAAAAAAAAATTTTAATTTATATGCATTGAGAGTCTCCAACAAAAATTTGTCACCCTTTTCACCAAAAACAACAACTTCCAATTAATATCATAGTCCTTAAAAAGAAAAAGTAACTGCAGTGCAGTACTGGTCTGCATCTACCTGGATAACATAGGCCAAGTACATAATTAAACGATTTTTAAAATGGTTCGTAACTCCATATCATATGCATATAACTTTCGTAATTAACATGCAAACTACTCGTCTAAAACTCAAACATCAGCATTAGTAACTAGTTATCATACGAGACTTCTCACTCGTTATATCTAATTCTATGGTGTGATTCAAAACAAAATTAAAGCTTTCACCAGTTCAGTTTCACAGCCACACACCTGCAAAGAGCTTAGAAAGAAAATGATAGTCAAACAAGAAATGATTATAACAAATGTTAACTTATTTTATTGACAAAAAATTAATCATTAATATTTATTGATAAAAAAATTATATAAAACTATACAGGGCTAAATCCAAGGCTAGATTAAGTTGTAATGATGAAAGATAGCACATTTTGTCCAAATTAACTAAAATGAAAATAAGACCACCACCTAGTCTGTTAGATAATCACAACAAAAATAACATAACTTTGGATAATAATATTAAAGTAAAAAGAATCCACACCTTAACTTAATCATAATATAATAGTGGCAGATGATTCCACTCTGTAGACACCATTCACTATTCCTGCTGCTGCTGTCTTGACCACTTTGACCATTACGGACTTTATAATTCCACAAGCGTTTTCATAACCATGCTTTTACCCTTGTTCATAATCATTGACATAGTCCTTTTCATTGTGTCCATTTGCGTAGTTTTTTCTAGCTGAGTTTATTAATGAGACAAAGGAAATTAAGCGAGAAGTGAATGATAACTAAGAAGGAAG
This sequence comes from Glycine max, assembly GCF_000004515.6. Taxonomy (NCBI): domain Eukaryota; kingdom Viridiplantae; phylum Streptophyta; class Magnoliopsida; order Fabales; family Fabaceae; genus Glycine; species Glycine max. Next base: position 5,369,100 of record NC_038254.2, on the reverse strand, counting down.
CATAATTGATATGATTATATTAATAAATTTTTGGAATGAAATTACAGAAATGCAATATCACGGAGGAATGCTAGTTGTATAAATATTATTCCCTTTTTTTAATTTTCTACAATATAATAAAATATAAACATTCATTTAAATTTTTTTTAAAATTATATTATGTCTCTTACCACATTGCTACTTGTCACGTTTTTAGGTAAATCTCTCAATCTCAAGGTGTATTTGATGATTGAACTGTATCTACATAACATAATTCTTAATTTAAACACTTATTTGATGATTGAAAACATTTTTAGTTCGGTGAAGGTGCTTGTTCTGCGAGAAAGACTCTAATTATAATTAGGTTGAATGATTTATTGAATTTCTATAGTTATAAAAATTCTCTCTTCTTCTCAACCAAAAAAAAAAAAACTCTCTTTAGTCTTTATACTTAAAAATATCTCTTTTTAATTCTTACACGTTATTTTTAATCATTTTGTTTTTACTATGAGAACTAAAAGGAATTACAATGATATTATATATAGAGACTCAAAGGGATTACTAATGATACATACCAGGACTAAAAAGGTGAATTTTTTTGAAGTACAGAGACTTAAAAAAGATATAGATCAGTAATTAAATCTTATAATTACAACCTAAAATATTTTACATAGTCTGTTTTTTTTTTTATAAAAAAAATATTCATTAACACCCAAGAAGTATAAACACGTAAAGAAATAATTGATAAAAAATAGAAATGTGAAATGAAAAAAAAAAGTACACATACTGTTTAGTGGAAATGACCACCAGAGCATGCATATTTGATGCAGCTACGGAATTAACAGCACCTTAATTAATTTCCGCAATTGGCATGCCTTGTAACAGCACCTTATTGTCAATCTAAGCCACTTAAAAGCATTTAGCATCAATGATAAAAAGCCACACTAAACTAGTATGAATAAGAAAAGCAAAGTCGATCCATCATAAAAGAAACACACAAATAGGCATATATTGAGATAGTTTCTAAAACGTTATAACCTGGACTCATACCAATACCAAGCCCCACTACATACCCACTCCTTTAACATCCATCCATAAATAAATATGCTATACCATTGAAAAGGTTCTTCGTAGGTAAAGGGGACATACCTTACGGCCTCGGAAGTTATGTCTTCTAAGTGAGGTCTTCCTGCTCCGAAATAGCAGTACTAACTAACAAGGGTGTCACATATAAAGACACCAATACTCAAGTCACGAAATGCATATTAATTGTGAAGTGATAAAGTTTAGGGCTTCTATACCTTCTTTATCAGTTGTCACTTCGTATTCCACGTAGAAAATCCATTGGGCCTTTATTAGGTCAAACCCTAATTAGTTAATAGTAAAATATAGTTTTTATTAACTTTTATTGTAAATGTTGACAAAAAAAACTATTATTGTAAATATAATTCTTTGAATAATGAAAAATGTAATTTATTTATAAATTTTAGTAATTATTTATTTAATAAAATGTCATTTTTTTCTGACATATTTTAGAACATAGATAATTTAATTTCAATTATATACTAAGTAAAATCAAATAATTCAATCACTAAGTAGTTTATTTTGTGTATTGTATAGGATAAAGTATTTTTATATGAATAATTTAAAATAAATAAACAGTTTCTAAAAATAAATTATATTAGAATTAAAATCCATATTATATATATATATATATATATATATATATATATATATATATATATATATATATATATATATATATATCTCTGAGAGCTTATATGAATTATATTGTGTATAAACGCACGGTAAGCGATTGTGAAATAAGGTTATTTTTTTAATTATTGACAATTTTTTTTAAAAACAATTATTAAAATTCAATTTAGAGATACAGATGAAAGAAGATAGTTTGATATAGATAAATCGTTAAGAATATCAACTATACCGACAAATATAAAATGAAGATAGTCCGAAATGATTGAGAGGATTTTTTTTTTTTTTGAGTAATTGCGAGAGTAGTATACAAAATACTATGATACAACAAAAAAATAGAAAAATATTAATAATGTCCAATTGATCGAGACAAATACCAAAATCTTAAGTGGTGGTGAGTTTTTAATTTTTGATTTTTAAATCTAAATTTTAAAATAAAATGCATTTGACAAAATAGAGTTAAATTGATTTTTAACTCAAGTTCTAAATAGTTTTACATTCATTATAAAAATCAAGACAAATATTATTATGAATTTGATTTTTAATTTTAAAAAACATATTCTAACCACCACTCCTGTCATGATCATTATCACCTCCAATGTCACCATTCCATTGTCACCGTCATCACACCCTATTGTTATCACTTCCATTGTCACCATTCTACCGTTGCCGCCGTCACCACCAATCTAACATCACAACCATTATCGTCTCCATGATTCCACTACCATCGCTACTTCCATTGTACGTCACCTTTGATGCCTCCACTACCACCATGCCGCCACCACCACTATCATTTAGTCGCATCTATCATTGTTGTCGCATGTCATTGCTACCACTATTCCACACCATCATTGTTGTCGTCATCACCACCACCATTCCACCATTGCTATCACTACTACTACCACCATTACCATCACATTTTTGTCACCATCACCATCATTCCACCTCAATTAGGTTGCACTAGGTTCAATGCATGGTCGATTTGATAGGTAACTTGAACTGACTAGACCTCTAGGTTGCAGTCAAATCGATCCAACCGATTAGGTCCATCCTGATTTTAAAACACAGTCATTGTCATTCCACCACTATTATTGTTATCATTATCATTCCACCACCATCGCCACAATTATTCCAACCCCATCGCTGTTGTCACCGCCAATGATATAATCACTATCGCCGCTACCACTCTCACCCCACTACCTTTATCATTGTCATTATTTCATGATAAAGTGAAATAAGATAAATGTTGATTCATTTTATTTATCTTTAGTTTGTAACATCTTTTTAAAAATTAAAAATTAAAAATAAATTGAAACTCAAAATAAAAACTAATTTTGAATTTTAAAAATTTTCAAAAAAAAGTAGAAATCAACCCGAACAGGAACTTAGTTATTTAAAAAAAGATAGAAAACTTGTCCAGTCCAAAGTAAAACAGTAAATACAACCACCACTTGTCTCTAAGATAATCCTATATAGTAACAAGCTGTGGATTTTATTAAAGTAAAACGAATCTACGTATGTACAAGATCTTAATCACTGTGATTCTAGTCACCATAATCACATCCAAAGTGATTATCATAGTTAGATACATCATTGTAGCCATATTCATTTTGTCACTGTTATGGCCATGGCCATGATCATAACCATGGTGATACTCAGCATGCTCACTGCTCTTCACGGTGTAACCACTATTATAGTAAGCATATATATTCACTCTTCATGCCACTCTCTTGACCACTGTGGCCATTACCATACATATTTACTGCTGACTTCATTGTAACCAATATAATGATGATGGTTAGGCACATAACCATGGTGATGATCATACTCAACATATTCATTGCTCTACATGAGGACACCACTATAACTATTATTATATTCAGTCTTCTTGTCACTGTCATGATCATGGCCATGCTTATACCCATGAGTAAGGTAAGAGTGAAGGGAGAACGGGAAGAAAAAGATCGTGGATTCAAATCCCTCCTACTAATAAATTAATATTTCTGGATAAAAAAAAATGCTCATACGCATGTTCATAACTACTGTCATAGCCAGCATCATAGCCCTTTGTATGGCCACTGCTATATCCATGCTCATAGCTTTTCCGTGGCTTCTTCCCAAAGTAGTCTCTTATGTTCCCCTCATGGCTCTTACCCTAGTTTTCATCTTCTTGTTGGCTCGACCTTATTATGATATTGTCCAAATGATCATCCGCCCATGGACATGTCATTGTTTCAGTGTTTTTGACTGAGTTCACACAAAGGAAATTAATGTGGCACTTAATTACAAGGAGAGGGAAGTGAATGATAACAAAGAATTTTATAATAAGAAGGAAGCATATTGATAAGACTGAATAGGTGAATCAAATAGCAAAATTGCCAAGGCTCCTATGTGGCAATGTCCTATACCCAGTACCCATTTTTCTGATATATACATATACTTAACCTATATGAATAAAAAGTATAGACATTCCAATCTTCAAATTAATTAACCACAAATATATTCAAAGATGCTCAACATGTTAATTGGAATGAACAAAACCATGCATCTTTTACTCCCCTAGGGAATTGACAGTACCTATAAAATGCGTGCAGCTGCATGCCTTATGTCAAACTATGAAACTACATTAATATTTATAGGGTCTTACTGATTTAGTGTCTTTAGTGTATTGATTAAAGAAATAAAAGGAAAAAAATATTTATAATGTAAGTTATAAAATAATATAAAAAAAATCATACATTACATAATTTTTGTGTCTTCCAATAAAAATATTTTTATTTTAAGATTTTTAACAATATGCTTTGGATACTTATTAATCTTTTGTGATATTTATAATGGTATGAAACTTCTAAATAAATATAAGCTTGCAGCTGACCATGTCAAATATATTAAAGAACAAGAGACAGCAAGTCACAAGGGACGAGGAAAATAAGAGCCTATTTGATTCTTTTTACTATAAGTTTTTGGTTTTAAAACCAGTTTGTTAAAATAATTCTATACTACTAATCAATTAATTTATCATTCAATATCTATTAAGATTTGGAAATTATTTCTAAAACAAGAGTTTAAAAAATCATAATATGCATAGAAAGATTTTAGAGATGCATTATTATCATCATCTGCTTTCATTTTGTTTAACTTATCTCTCAATGCCACACTTTGTTCTATGTCTTGCACCACTTTCCACCAATTGTTTGAACAACTTGTTTAATTGTATTGTGAAAACTAAAATCAGTTAACAAACCCAAAGCGATTCAAGTGCCAATATATGTAAATGAATAAGAAAATCAAATTCGATCCATCATAAAGAAATCCACAATTAGGCGTCTACAAATTTCCTATGAAAAACTATATAATGAGACAGTTTCTAAAACATATCAATATTGACTCATGCCAAGCCTCACCAAATACCCCACAACTGCAGTCTGCCATATCCATCCAAAAATAACTATATAAGGTTACGTTTTCTGTTTTTATTTTTATTTTCAGTAAATATAAAAAATGAGGTTAGAAATGTCTTTGGTTCAATTTTTTAAAATATTTTCTAAAAGAAGTGAAAACTTGAAAACAAAAAATACTCAATTCCAACGTTTCCGAGCATAATGAAAACGTGGTGACACTTGCTGTAAATATAATAACTTTGGCTTTTTTCTTTTTTTTTTCTTCGAACTTCTCTTCCATCAAGGGGTGTTTATTGGATTTTTTAATCAATTCATATCCAATCCAAATCCAATTAAATGGATTGGATTTACAATCCGTATCCACATAATTGGATAAGTGGTTTAGATTTTTTTGATACTGGTTTAAAATGGTTTTAAAACCAATTTATAGTTTAAAATCATTTTAGTTTTAAATCATAATTCAATTTTCAACCTACTTTTGTTAGGGTTATTTTTAGCTAGCATCAATCACAACTTTTTTTTCTAGGATTATTATCAATCGACATCGATTAGGATTATTTTTTATCGAGGTCAAAATGATTTTTTTGGCCAAGGACGATTAAAAATTTTCGATCAATCACGGTTGGGGATGTTTTTTATCGACATTGGCTAGAGGTTATTTGCAGTCGACGTTAGACAAGACTATTTTTTTGTTGACATAGGCTAGGATTTTTCGGTCGACGTCAGATGTGACTATTTTTTTACTGACGTTGGTTAGGGTTCTTTTTTATCGACATCGGTTGAGGCTATTTTTTAATCAATGTTAGGTAGGGATTTTTTGGTCGATGTCAATTGGTGATGTTTTTTTGTCAGCATCAATCAAAGTTATTTTTTTGGTTGACATCGACTAGGGTATTATTAGCCAATGTTGGTCGAGGCTATTAGCGGGAGATATTTTTCGGCCAATGTCCACCAATGATTTTTTTGTTAATACCAGCTAGGATTTTTTCAACCAACATAAGATGATGATATTTTATAGCCGACATCGACCAAAAAACCCTAATCAACGTTAGTTGAAAATGGCCTTGATTGCCATCAACCATAAAATAGGTATGGTTAATGTCAGTCAAAAAACATCATTAATCGCCCTCAGAAAAAAAATCATAATCGACGCCAAGAAAAAAATAGTACCCACCAATGTCAGTCAAAAAATTCTAGTCGATGTCGGCAAAAAAAATACATTGATCGACATCGCCCAAAAACAACCTAGTTGACATTGGTTTCCAAATAGCATTGGTCGATGTGGAGTGAAACAAGCAATAGACGATGTCAATCGAAAAATGATCTCGACCGATGTCAATCGCAAAAATCCCTAATCGATGTCAATTGAAAAATAGTCTCGATCAATGTCGATTGTAAGACATCATCAGTTGACGGTGAAAAAAGTCCTATATGACATCAACAAAAAAATAGCTTTGACCAACATAAAAAAATAACATTAGCCAATGTCAATCGAGAAACATCATCAACTAATAGTGACTGAAAAAACTTCGACCAACATTTGTAAAAAAAAAAAAGTATTGGTTGATGTCAGTTGAAAATAGCTTTGATTGACGTCGACCAAAATTTTATTTTTGATCGATCTCAATCAAGATTGTTTTAAGAGGAATGCTTTAAAATCTGAAATCCATTAAAGTATCCTATTCATATCCAAATAATTATATTAGATTTAAAATACAAAAAAGTGAATTTAGATATAAAACCAATTCATTAAAATGCTTTGGATATGGTCGATTATGGATTGATTTTATATAATTGGATTTTTTTAAGACCCCAACTTTCATCTCATCATCCCCGGAAGACTGTAGCTTTTCATCACCGGCAAGTGCATCCTCCTAGCCGACTGCAAGGTCTTGCACAAGGTTGACAACATCGCCGAGGTTCCTTACATTTTCGACATGAACGTCGGCACCTCAAGATTGTGGTTATTGTCAAAGATAACATATCGTTTTGGAAGAAGGTGGATGTCATGGAATTGAGTCATGCAATGTCATGGAAAGATGTTGATTCAAGTCTGATGCCACACCTATTATGAGCTCCTCAAGTGTTTCTTGGCTCAGACTTGTAACCTTCTCGTTGAAATGGATACCACTCCGAAACATTTTTAACCATTCGCCCTTATCAATTTGTATGCCAAATTGAACCTTTTGGAAGAAGCACGAACACTGTTTGATAAAATGTCTGAAATAAACCTCTTGGCTTATGGTTTTTCTATATGGTCTTTTTAGCTAGTTTTTTTAAGTGTGGAATAAGTTCATGTCGTATAAAATTTAAGAATAGCAAATATAATTTTGATAATTAGAAAGTAGTTATTTTAATATTTTCAATATATTTTTATTATTAAAAATTTGTTTGTACATTAAAATTTATTTATTTATAAATTATTTATTAATATAAATATATTCATTATTTAAAATTTATTTGTAAATTTAATATAAAATATTTCAGAAATTTATATTGAAAATAGTTAAACTAAATATATTTTAATATTTTTATTTTTAAAAAACATAAAAATAAGAAGTGAAAATAAATATATTTTTTAAATCTTGAAAAATTAAAAATAAAAAACACCTCCTAAGATAAAAAAAAAAAAAGTCCATATTTGGTAATCTGCAGTTTCGTATGACGTACTCCAAAATAATACTAGGGGACGTACCTTGTGGCCTCAAAAGAGTAACTTAGTCTACCAATTGCGATCTTCGTGCTCCAAAATAATACGATCTCACATAGAAATTAAGACTAATATTCAAGTTAAATCAAGAGTCAAGAAATGAGAGATCAGATTAATGAAAGCACGTTTTTAAGTGACAAATTAAGGCTTTTATTACTTCGTATTAGATACTATTCAGTTTTAAGTGCAACTGAATGAATCTCTCATCCGTTTCTATAACTTCCTTCATTTGTTTTTGGTCAACTTCCTTCCCTATCACTTCGTATTCCATGTAGAAAATCCATTGGGCCTTTGTTAGGTTTAGGTACAAGTTTCAACCCTAGTTTACAACAAAATATATTGCTACTTGTATTTATTAACTATTATTCTGAAAATCGTTTTAGTAATATTCTAATTTTTTTATACAATATCATTTTTGCTGAGGAAGTGAGAGTAGTAAAAATGGGAATGATAAGATAGATGTGTGGTCATATAAGAAAAGATAAAATATAAAATGACATTATATGGGAAAAGAATGATATAGCACTTGCTGAGGAAAAAATGATTAAGGTGATTTGAACCGTATAAATTACAAGAGACGCCAATAAAAAAAAAAAAATTACATGATTTTTAGCTTGAAAAAAAAAAGAGGAAAACCAAAAAGAACATTGAAAGAATTATTAAAGAAGTTTTTTTTTATGTGACAAATATTAATGGTTAGTTTTTGTTGGTAAGAAAATTTGAATCCACCACCTTTTCTTCTTTATCATCAAACTAACCTTATATCTTTCATCACTAGATATTTTAAACTTAATAATATTTTTAAAACTTTAATTTTTAACCGTGTTGAATAACATCGGATGATCTCTGTAGTTATAGTTGACCTCCCTAAAATATATTAAAGGTGTACTCATTCCATATCTAATTATAAGATTTTTTTAATTAATTCATGTTTCTTAAGAAAAGTAATTAATTTAATTAATTATATTAAATTTGACAATTATTTATACTATATTTTAAAATTATCATTTTCTTATCTCTTTATCCACTTAATTAATTGTTTCTCATTAATGTTTTAAAAAAATAATTAAGAGTATATAAGAAAAAAAATAATTATTGCATCTAAAAATTTTAAAAAAATCTTATAAAAAAAGATAAATATTTTTTTTTCAAAAAAATATAATTAGAGACGGAAGAAAAAACTCGTTAAAACACTCATTTAAAAAAAAAAATTAATGTGTACGATAGTCAATAGTCGTGGGGTTTTTCTAACATACCCACTGAATATGAAAGAAGCATATTGATATCTGTTTGGAATAAAATTACGGAAACGCCAAGTTCCCTATGTCTCATACAGAAATTACAACCTACCCAGTAACAACTTAATGGAATTACATCCAAGGCTGTTTCAAGTCGCAGAAAATAAGCAAACATATTGATATTAGAGGTGGGATTGAGTTCTGATCAAGGTATGTGTATGTACTAAATTTCTCTAGAAAATTAGATATGTGTATGTACTAAATTTCTCTATCGTTAGTCGAAAATTTATAAACAGAAACTTTTGTAGCTATTTTTTCTACATTACACTAAATCTCTATCGCACTTATACACCATACATCAAAATTGGATAATAGTTCCAACAGTAAGGTGTGTGTATTCACACAAATTTAATTAAAGTATTTACATTTCTGTCATTTCTATTTCTTTCTTTGATTCATTATTAATTCTTTTACGTTTCCAACATTTAATTATTGCACTTCTTCTACTCATTTTCTTACCTTTCAATTTTCATCTCTACTAAAAAATACATTAACTTCAATGACGAATCAATTTTTAAAAATTTGTCACTAAAATTTTACTGACCCTAATATCATATTTTCATCAGTAAATTTAAAGATTTTTGAAATTTATTTCATTTACACTTTACATTTCCAATACTAAATTCCACAAAACTATATTATAGACTTTACAAACTTGATAAAAACTACGTTTATCATATTTTTAGTTGTTAGGAAACAATGATTCTGAGGATGAAATTGGGGAAATAGTTACTATATTCCACAATCAAACCAAGATAATTATCCTACCCTCAAACATGAAAGCAAATTTGTATTGTCTGTCTGTCTTGAACTTTGTTTGTATCAATCATTTTTTAAATTCCGTGCAAGTTCAATGATTAAACATATAAACATAAACAAACTTAAAATTAAAAACAAACATATATGTTCATCAACAAATACTGGTCCAATTCAACCTGGATAACAAAGGCTTAGTTTAACTATTTTTATTGGTTCATAACTCCATATGCATAGGTTTACATGTCATGTAAACTACTCGCTTAAAACTAAAACATCAGCACTAGTTGAATAATAATAATAATAATTAAAAAAATAGCACTATAGTAACTAGTTATCATACACAGCTTCTCAATCACTATCTGTAATGCTAAGACGTGATAAAAACAAAGGCCTTCACTACTACGGTTCGCAACCACACACCTGCCATGAAAATAAAAAGAAAGATGATAGCCAAACAAGAAATGACTAACAAACGTTAACTCCAATCGGTTTTATTTTTTAATAAAATTGGCATGCAAGATCCGCAAACCAAGAATATATTAAGAAAAAACAGAAAATTAACAAAAGGCATGGGAGACATACACCTGACCCATGAAGAAGTTATAAAAACCTAAAGTTGGGAAACCCAAATCTATTCCTAAAAAAGTCTTCCTTAATAAAACTAGGAATAAGATTGTTCCACCAAACCAAATTATGTGTAGCTATACTGTATGAGGCAAGCTTATTTGCACACTATTGCCTTCACAATAAATAGAGAGATCGAGTTTTAAAGTCATCCTACTAACGAGTTCTATACAATTTCTCCATCTATTCCTAGTATTCCAAGGAATCGTGGAGAAGAAAAGGCTTTGATAACTAGAGGAATCACACTCTAACCAAATTAAAAGTTGGTCCAGCCTCTTTCATAAGCAATCTCTATAGAAATGATGGCGTCCATAAGTTCAGCGTTGAAAGCAAAATTGGTACCCACATTAGCTGAAAAATAAGTTCAGCGTTGAAAGCAAAATTGGTACCCACATTAGCTGAAAAACAACCTATAAAAGTGGCATTTTTGTCTCTGAAAATCCCCCCACATGCAGCTGAGTCTGGTGCACCTTTGGTTGCCTCGTCCGTGTTGTACTCTACCCAATTGCAAGTTGGAGACATATCCACTTGCAAGATTTTTGGAGCTTTCCTTGCGTGTCCTTTTATGTCAAAAGCTTTTGGAATCTGAAATTCTTGTATATTGGAGTACATAGAACAAGGATTCAGCTTCCTAATAAGAAAAACATTAGTATGAATCCTGTTTTTTGCTGATATAAAAGAAACACAGTAACTCTGAGTTAGAAATAGAAGATAAAAGGCTAAATCAAAAGGGCTGAAAATAGCACATGTTGTCCAAAGTAAAAGATTAAATAAATAAATAAAACCACCACTTTGTCCCAGATATAACGAG
>NC_038254.2:5325673-5347657 GCF_000004515.6 Glycine max | reverse complement strand
AATTATCCCCAGCAACATGGGAGCGGACCAAAGAGTGAGATCTTTTATAATATAAAGTAAGAAAGTTTTGACCATTATTAGTTGGACATTAAATAGACAGTGAATTTTAAACACATATTTATTGTTAGATATCGGAGTAAAGATAATGGGCTTTAATAGTATCATATTAATGAATATTTGAATTGATGTTTTTTTTTTTTACTAATCAACAATTGATTTTTATGCATCCATTTATTATACTTATAAATTTTCATTTTTGAAAAAAGTATTAAGATTTTTTTACCTATAAATATTAAGATTTACAAAATTATATAGAAAAGGATGTGATATATAATAATTGATAAAGGATTACATTTTATAAATGTTCATCTTCATTGTATCATTTATTATATTTCAGATTTAAATTTATCTTTTTTCTCTCTTTCTCTCTTATGATTGTATACTTTGTTATTTAATTTGTGAGTAAGTAGACATTTTGGTCCCTGACTTTTAACCTCTTTTACAAATTAGTCCTTATCTTTTTAAAATGTTAAAAATAATCCCTATCTTTACATAAATTTTGCAAAATAGTATTTGCCGTTAAATTTGAAAGTAATACCATTAGTGAGGTGCATTGTTAGCAATTTTAGTGTCACATAGACTATCCAACGTGACAAATTATCCCAGATTATGACACGTAGACTGGACTTTCATGCAAAATTTAAAAAGTTATCAAATATTTTCATCTTCACTTGCTTCTTCTTCCTCAAATTAGGGTTTCTAAAGCTTCTCTCCTCTCAATTCCAACATGGTGGAGTCTTGTTCGCTGAAAACTTGTTCCGCTGGTCAGCGATGCTAATCGGCAAGTGCACCGAGTCGCACAAGTAATATAAAATGGTAAGAACCGAGTATCGAATCCACAGGGAACTTGTTTCACTCAAAAAATATATGTTCAATAACCAAACATTTGTGTAAAGAAAGTAAAAGTTGAGTTGGATTTTTGTGTGAAAATCTAATTAAATACAAACTAAAATATCTAGAGATTGAGAAGTAAAAACAGTCAAGTAAAAAGCGTGTTGGGTCATCCTACTGAATTTCCTTTGATGTTGTTAAATATTTTTCTCTATTTAATGTTATCCAAGTGTTCTTATGCTAAGAAATTACCCAAGGCAAGATCCCTCGAGTGAATGGGCCTAACTCTATTTAAACCTCATCCTTAATTCCTCAACAAACATAATCTAAAAAAGTTGCATTACAATTACAACATAATAAAGACTAGATCGTTGCACTCCATTCCTAGACATACAGTTTTATAGCTTGCTCTATCAACTTCTAAGGTTTTAAAGCACTTCTCAGTACTAAAAATCCTAACTATACATACAAATGGGTGATCAAGCCACAAGCATGAAAAAATAAGCATAAATAACAACAATGAACACATAAAAACAACATTAAATAGATAGTAAGGGAGTTTTACATCAAAGGTTCATCAGAACTCTCTAACAAGAGGTTTAGCCTTCTATTCCGCCCCTGTACTACCTGTTATTATGGATGTGAAATCTTATCGACAAGTGTACTGAGTCGTGCAAGTAATAATAAAACAGTAAGAAATCGAGTATCGAACTCAGGGAACTTATTTCATTTAGTGAAACATCATTCAATAAGTAGACATTTGTATAAAAAGACAATGAACATGAATAAAATTATGGTGTTTGCTATTCTAATTACTAATTATAGAAAATATGAGCAAGTGGGTATTAAAATAGATAATTAAAAGCATTGGGTCTTCGTACTGAGTTACTTGATGCAATTAAAGGTTTTTCTCTATTCAAAGATGTTCATGTGTTCTATGTTGAGGACAACATTCCCAAACATCGATGTCTCACATGAATGGGCTAATTCTAATTAAACTTTGTTCTCGAATGTCTCGTCGAACTTAGCTTAATCGAACAACATTAGGGTCATAGCATAATAAAACTAAATTTCCGCACTCCGTGTCCAGACATACGATAACCTAGCCTTTTCTATCTAGTTCTAAGGATGCAGTACATTTTCCTATGTTAAAGCTTCTAACTTTACATACAAATGGGTGATCAAGCCACAAGCATGCATAGATTAAGCATAAATATAAACATTGAACTCATAAAAAACACTTTAAATAGATAGGATAAGGATTTACATCAAGTTCTCAGCAGAATTCCCCAACAAGGGGTTTAGCCTTCCATCGCAAGGCAGCACCTTTCACAAGCAGGAAGTGGGTTTTCAGAGAAAATAACAGATTACACAGTGGTGGGGATGTCTCCTCCACCTCTAGAAACCTAGAAATCACTCCTAAACCTAAGATCCTCCTAAAAGCTAAGGTTTTTGCTTCCTTGCTCTGTTTTGCGCCTTTATTCTCTGTTCTTCACACTCTATCAGCCCAGCTCTCTTTTTTTCTTCATTGGCTTTCAAAAGGGCTTTCTGTCCTCGAAGTCGCACTTAGCGCGAGTAAGTGAACTTTGAATTAACGAGCCAGGCGCACTAAGCACCAGAAGAGATAGATGACTCCTGGGCAAGCTGGTTACGCGCTGGGCGCGTGCTTGTATGGCATATTCCTTTCAAGATTCCTTTTACTCGCTAAGCAAGTTGATGTCTCGCTTAGCGGATGATACTCGCTAAGCACATGGTCCAGGCTTAGCGAGACACTTGCTGCTGACCTTCCAATTTTTCTCCTTTTTACCTAAAAATGAAGTGAAATTTACATTAATTCCATGCGGAGAGCCTCTACTGAGCAAAGATAAAACTAAACAAGAAAATATTTACAATCTTACAAAAAGAACCATAAATTGGGGAAAATATATACATTTTGGAAAACTTTTCTATACAAAAGTTAGTCGTAAATGACGACTAACACCTTCCATTACAAGTAATGAACCTTCAGCACAAAGGATAGATTTTGAGGGAAGAAAATGGCTAAGAATGGTTGAGTATGTCTCCTTCAACCTTTAGAACCCTAATCTCACTCCTCTAACCTAAACTCTCTTTGGAGGCTTGTTTCTGTCGCTCTAGCTTCTTCATTGGCTCTGTTTTTTTACTCCTTTCTTTAGTTTCTACCAACTTCAGTGTTTTAAAGGCTCCTTGACGTTTCAGATTCTGAAGGCTCGCTTAGCGAGATTGGCTCGCTAAGCGCGAGTTAGTGAAATTTGGCTTAGCGAGCTGGGCGCGTTGAGCGCGAGAAGAGACAAACGACTCGCTGGATGAGCTTGCAGCGCGTTAGGCGAGCACATCTCTGACTAATCCTCTTCTAGGGTTTCTCATCACGCTAAGTGAGCTTAGTGCCTCGCTTAGAGGATGTCACTTGCTAAGCGCATATGCCTCACTTAACGAGACACCAACTGCTTGACCTTCTCTTCTTTTGGCCTGAAACTAAAGTGGTTTCAACATTAATTCACAAAATGGGAGTATCCACTGTATAAAATCAAACTAAACATGAAAATATGTACAATTCCTATAAAAAGAACCATAAATTGGGGGAAAAAGGCTAATTTCATGTAAATATTCAATGCAAAAGTTAGTCATAAATAACGACTAACAAGTCTTAAGTGTGTGTGTTTCTCCCTGATCTTATTTGTCCCTCTTGCTTAATCTTTTTCCTCCCCTCACTCCATCTTATTCCTAGTGGGCTTTGATTTCTCCATGTCTGCAAGTGGCAGTTCTTTTGCATTTTCTGGTAGAACCATTCGCCAATGCCACCATGGAAGATGTGCAGATATTCAAACTGCAACAACAAGGAGGAACCAAGAAGGTTATTCTATACTTGTGCATTGCCCCCAAACAGACCCAAATAACTGACAATTTTTTCAATGGGTTGAAGAAGAAAACCAAGTTTCTAATCCTTCTTTTGTCACAAGAGAATCAATAATAGTAGCTGATTTGAACCTACAAAATGAAGTATTGCAGAAGAAAATGAGAAATTTAACAAACATTGTGTTGTTAGGTTTTTCAATGTTAATTATAATGTTAGTTTTAGGGGGAATATATTTTAGGAAAAGTTTGTAGTAGCATCTTCTGATCTACTGTCAATTACTTTTGCTTCTGGCTTTCTGCCACCTCTTCGCCTTGCCTTCTTGCCTCTGCTCTTAGGTGTTATGTGCATGTTGACAAAAAAATATAAAGATTAAGTTAGGATTAAGACCAGTGATATTCTATTAAACTATTAATTGTTGGTGTCTACTGCTGTCAAATGTGGTACAACAGAGTAATTGCCATATTTTCTGCTTATAATGCTTCTTGGCATTTTTTATTGACAACCACTAGAAATATGAGTTAATTTGGCTTCATCAGCATTTTTCTTGTTGTTGTTCCCTAGTCCTTTGGCTTCATGAAAAATATGATATGTCTCACTCATTTGCCTACCTTCTCTCACTGCTATGATTATTAGTACTTTACAGGCTTTTGATTTAGTATCTAGTGCACAAGTACCTCTAGCTCTATGCATCTCAATTAGAGAATTTTAGTGATACATCTAACAGTGAGAGCAAGCCTAGCTAAACCCTATGTTTAAGTATGTTATTTCTAGTAACTACCATATTGGGAGAGAACAATAAGAGCATTTTTAAATAATTTCCTATGTTAGATTAGTTGTGAATTTTGATGCAATTAAAATGAATTTAACATTATTTTTTATTCCAAATTGGAAAATTTCTCTTCAGAATTTACATCATTATTTCTGATTCTGTTTTCAATCATGCAGATTTTGCATGAAGTCACTAGTCATATCAAGTAAGGGTGTTGTTGGTGGGCCATCCACAACAGGTGTGTCTACTGTTGGTGGGCCATCCAACAACGTGGAGTGAATCTTCCTCCATGGTGCAATGTTAAAGTTATCTTGGCATCCATTCTACACAATCAGAAGCCACAAACAATGCCATACATTAGGAAATAAAAAACCTAACTCAAACATAGGCACATCACACAACAAAATGCAATGTCATGTATAAAAACAGAGCATCATAAATCAAAATAATAAAGGACCAAAAAATAGAGTAACAATGAATCTATGCTATATCAAAACCCTTCAACATATAAAAGCCCAAAAATACAAGAGAATATAAATTGTTCTTCAGCAAACCTTAATCAACACATCACAATGATTTATATAAATGAAGAGTAAAACGACGAACTGGTTCACCAAAACGAAAAACAAAAATGCGAAAATGCAAAACAACCATGAAACAAAACCCTTCGCGCAACAGGGCGATGAACACGAAAACAAAAATGACAACGTAAATGACTGCAAAAGAAAATGATAACGTACATTATGCGAACCTGGAGCGAGGGGGACAAATAAGACCAGGGAGAAACACACACACTTAAGACTCCACCATGCTGTAATTGAGAGGAGAAAAGCTTTAGAAACCCTACTTTGAGGAAGAAAAAACAAGTGAAGAAGAAAATATTTGATAACTTTTTAAATTTTGCATCAAAGTCCAGTCTATGTGTCGTAATCTGGGGCAATTTACCACGTTGGATAGTCTATGTGGCACTCAAATTCTCAACAATGCACCTCACTAACGGAGTTACTTTCAAATTTAACGGCAAGAACTATTTTGTAAAACTTATGCAAAGATAGGGACTATTTTTAACATCTCAAAAAGATAAGAATTAATTTACAAAAGGGGTCAAAATGCCTATTTACTCTTTAATTTGTTATACAAGTATCATTTCTCAATGTATTAACATGTAATTATTGCTTCATTCATAATTTGTTATACAAAATTTATTACTGATTTTACGACCAAAAGACATAAAAGAAAGGAGAGAGAAACATTTGAAATGTAATGAATGATATCATGGAAAGAAATAGAAATATAAAATGATGTTTATATAATTTTTTTATAAAAATAGTTGTATGTGTATGGCATCTCATACACATTTGATAGTGCTTCAAAAATTATTACTCTATTGGGACTCAAATATTAGCAAAATTAACTAACATTTGTGCTAATTAAGAAAATTAATTAATGTCAATTAATTTTACTAATCATGTTAAAAATTAAACTTTCTTAGGTATTAATTGCATTAAAAAAAACTTAAAAGGGAAAGTTTTACCTATAATGGTCATACCCGGCTCTAGTGAAGGATACCTATAGTCTACACACACACAAAAAAAATCCTAAAGTGTCGTCCATAGGAATTTGATATAAAAAATAAGAATAAATACTTGAAAATAGAATTTCAATTAATTAAAGGATATTTTTAGATGATATCAATGAAAATAATTATTTAATTGTATTTGAGTTCACAAAACCTTATTTTCATTACAATTGATTATGGAGAAAGTAATATGTAATTATCACTAATTACTTAGATTTCTATATGTTCTATAAACTAATAGCCAGTGAACTAAATAAGCGTAATGGATAAAGGTTTTTTTCAAGATTTAATTAGCACATCACTAAGAATAATTATAATATGAGATGCACTTTACTTAATTTATTATTATCATTATAATGTAAGATATAAATTATATTCAATAATAATAATAATTATTATTATTATTATTATTTCAAATTTAATGTAATATACGTGAGTAAAAATAATACTTTATTTTCTAAAAACATTTTATTATAAAATTAGAAAAAAAAATTAATTATTCTTATGGTACAATATTGTTTTACTGTTTTTAGGCTTAATTACCAATATGGTTCTTGAATTATTTAAAATACAATAATTTGGTCCCAAAACTTTCAAATACTTCAATCAGGTCATTCTTTTTTTTTTTTAAATGCTTTAGTTAGGTTCTTTCCGTCAAATTGAAACTAACATCGTCAACATGAAAATTTGCTTTAAAACAATATTAGTTTATTAAAAATGTGTCCTAATTCTTGTTGATAAACCATTAAAAATGAATTCAAATATTAAATATGTCATTTTCATCATTTGACAATTAAATTAGTTAATTTATAAGTTTTCAGTTTTTCAACTCATAACTTATAGCTTATAAGCTTTCAGCTAGTTTTAGCTGGAATGATCCATAAATTTTTCTTAGTGGTGGTAAGAAATAATTTATAATATTTTCACAAAAGTAAAATTTCACAATATACTACAAAATGTACAATATTATGACAAAAGAAATCTAAAGTCTACAAATTACAATTGTCCTCTACGCATTTTCATACTTTGAATAAAACCCCCTACAATATGTTAAGCCTCATAAATAATTTATATTAAAAAGACTATTTTTTTTATAAAAGTCTTACTGCAATTTCACAAAAACTGCAACTCCACAAAGACCTCAATACTACCAATGCACACAACACACACGTCCATGAGTGAGATCGATCACCATGATTCCGTGAACATGAATAACTGAATAAGTTTAGGAAGTAAATCTAATTAGATTTAGGGGAAAGGAATAAAAAAGTGTAAGTGAGTGACAAAGTGAATTAGGGTGAGAAACATTGGTGTTTGGCCGTTTTGATAATTGGAAGGGTTAGAGGGAGTGAGGGACGATTTACATTGTAATCAAACGTGTGTGATAAGTTACTAATTTAGTGTGTAAAATGTAACGTCCTTCATTAAAATAACCAACAATAAAATACCATTAATCCTGATTTTTTATATCAAGAACACAGTAAAAAAAAAGTTCCTAAAAGAATTATATCATGAAAGTTTTGAAAAGGTACATGGTTTACTTACCTTTTGAAGCAAGTAATTCAAGTTCTTTGCTATTTTTGTTTCAATAGAATTTCTCCATTTTCTTCATTCTTCTCAATCCTTAAGCAACTCAATAATGTCAAGAGAGATTGTTTATTTGTGTAATTCTAGAAAATGAACCATCTATCTTTATACAAGTGTTGTAAGTAATTCGAAATTATATCTTTTGAGATTTGTTCAACCAATCTTTCTTTATCTCTTATTTTTATTATCTTTATCCAATCTAATATATTTTAAAAAAATATAACAATTTAATCTATCTTTTCCTTTACTAAAAAATATATTTAAATAGTCTTTTCTAAATAATTATTTGATTATTTTGGGATGTTACATAAATCCGACCACTTGATATTTTTTTGTGTTAGTTTAATAAACATAAGAATTGGGTTAAGTGATTTGGGCATGAGCATATAGTTTTGTATTGAATGTCTTATGTCTGTTTGAGTTTTTGGTTAAAAAAAAATTCAATGGGACAATATATACTTTTTTATGGGGGCAATTTTTTTCATTTACAATATTAAAAAATAAAAAAAAATGTATGGTTGGGGCAATTTCCCCCACGACACATAACGTGCATCTGCCTTTCTCAGGGCCAATCCTCAGGCATGCGACAACATTGGGTCTACAACTAAAAGGGGTCTAATTTTTTTTTTTAAAATGTAATAATTTTTCTATATTGTTATATAAATAAATTGAAGTTGCTATTTTATTTTATTCCTTTTTAATTCAAATAAAATGTGACATGTGATTACAAAATGTTACTCTTATAGTTAGTTTTCCAAACATGTTACAATCGTATATTCATATTGAATGAATTTCCCGTTCTATGATTTATCAACATATTAAAGAAACACAAATAAAAATTAAAATTATAAAGGAAACAAAACTAAAATTAGATCTCTCAAAATCTATGAAATTATCTTTCTAGGATTATTTTTTTTAGAGATTTTTTAGGAATATTATAACTAAGAATGTTATTTTGGGACATACTTAAAAATGTGTTTGATTATATTTTAATATTATTCGAAATATCTTTTAAAATTTTAAATAATTTAAATAAAAAAATATAAATAGAAGTTACTAGTATTCTAGAAAATAAGTTTCCTTATTTTCATGGAAATATCACTTATCCATCCTCCTCTTGAGAATGAAAATGTAAGAATGCATGGTAAAAATAGAAGTTATAACTTTTCCATCATTCTCGGATGTCGACAATACCCTAGCTTAATTTTCCAAAGCTTATAATAAACATAGTTAGAAATGTAACATTTAATCCATGAAACAAATACAATCTCGTTGAAAAATTTCATTAGCTAAGATGATTGTACTAAATACCTTGTACCTCAATGTATTTTCATGTCTTTTTACTTTGTTAAACACTTCTCATTTCTGGTGCTCTGTTTAGGGCCTCCCAATGGTTTCTCACTGTCTCATTCTTATTCAGAGTGAGAAGTTCTTATTAGCCCCACACCATTGTCATTAATCCCTACAAAGTGGCCAAAACTTTTATTTTTCCTGAAAATGGCATTCCCATGTAATAATGTTTTTGTTGTAGTGCAAGAGGAGCAAATAAAATAAAATTGAAAACATGTTTATTTTTTCAATTTAGATTTTGTATGTGGGGACGTGTTTTATTTTACATTTTGTTTACGATAAAAAAATGATTTGTTAACAAATTGGTAAGTGTACCAATTTTATCACAAGTAGTAATGATTAAAATGAAAGTTCAAGTGTCGAATTCATAGGAACTTTGATTGTATTTAAGTAATACAACCCCAATTATTAAGTAATGAGGAGAAAGAGAAGAAGACAGAGACAAAGAATTGTAAATGTGAAATTTGGAGTAAGGCAAAGAAAAAGAAGAAAGATAGCAAGAAAAATAAATAATAATTTAAATGCAAAAAAAAAGATAGAATAATAAACAAGAAGAAAACAAAGATAATTAAAATATGATATTAGAATATAATTATGTTGGGGCCTAGCATGTCTTATTTGCCTAAGATGTATGATTTTCGATTTTTCTCTATCAATTTGGTGAATTTTTCCTACTCACATCTATTGGAACACTTGTCCTTGATTTCTCATGATGACAAGTCCAGGGCCGTGTACACACATTTTGGGGCCTAAGGCGAAAATGTTAAAGGGTTTTTTTTTACAAGAATTTTAAAGAGACTTAGTATATTATATAAAATATCAATTTTTATATTAATCTTCTAGTATTTTTAGCTGCAAAATCATTTATCAGAGTTTTATAATCAAGCAATTCTAACACTTCATTTTCAATAGATAAAATAGCTAACACATTTAATCTATCTTGTAACATTGTTGATTTTAGATATGATTTAAGCAATTTTAATTTTGAAAAACTTCTTTCAGCAGTAGCAACTGTTACAGGGATTGTCAATAAAATTCTATATACAATGTAAACATTTGGAAAAGAATCTAAAGTTTTAATATAACTCAATACTTCTATTGATGTGCTAATTTCTTCTCTTAACACTTCTCTTAGTACTTTCAATTCTGAAAATAAATCAAGACCATCAATATCAGACTTTTTAGATAAATGATTTATGATAACCATTACATTCATAACTTAAGATTATATAGTCTTATTAATGAAAAAATGATTACAAATAATAAATCATATCTTAACAAAATTTACTACTTAATAATTTAAATTGACAAAAAAATATTAAAAATGTAAAAAAAAAATGAAACTCTTGGGGGCCTAAGGCAAAAGCCTCATTGGCCTTATGGTTTCCACGGCCTTGGACAAGTCTATCTTACCTATCTATCTCTGAGATGTCTTTACAAAGACTCAATAGATAAAATGCATGAAGTTCTAATTCTAGATGTTTGCTTTGATGCATGTGCATAATGCAATCACTCTATGTCTAGCAATGATTTTATTAAGATACCCCTTCCTTTGAGTTCTATTAAAAATTATCCTCTTTCGAGCGCCTAATCCCTAAAACTGATACATATAAAACCTTCCTTGTATTTCTACTAAAAATTATCCTCTTTCGAGCGCCTAACCCCTAAAGATGATGCAAGAATGAATGATACATGAAAGTAAAATAAGAAAGGATAATAGAAAAGAAAACACCTGATTGCATTGATAGATATGAAGCATTACAATACATCTATTAGCTTTTTAGGCCTGCCAGGCCCTAACTAAGGGGGGGTTAGTCTTTCATTGTCATGAGAGACTTTTACATTTTAAGGGGTTGATGTAGATGAAAGAAGATGATAGATGACTAGTAACAAGAAAAGGGGAAATGACTAAAGAGAAAGGGTTTCCGCTAAAGGACAAACCCAGTGTGTGGGTTGCGTCCTTCCCTTCTACTTCCTACTCCTTTTATAGGCCTAAGGTAGCTTAATTTTCACCCGACCTCGTGCTTAGCTCGGGCTTTTCGCTCTAAGCGTGCCTTTGGGCTTCTTCGTGGGCTTTTTTTGCGCTAAACGTATGTTGCATGCTGAGCGAGAATGCATGTTGGGCTTGTCCTAAGCGAGCTTTCCAATTCTTCCAATTTTTCTTCAAGGCTTTTTCTTCCAATTTTTGCATCAATTTTCCTACTAAGCACTTGAAATATTCTTCTTTTAACTTCTGCTAATCAAAAACTGCAAAGATATTAATTTCTTTATTATTTCATTAAAAACAACAATAAAGTAAAGAAATTACAATTATTTTAAACCAAAATTGACTATCAAATTAACTCAAATTTCGTAGTTATCATGATTCTGCATATAAAATTTGAAATGGAATCATGTTTTTGTTTCAAATTCTGTATGCAAAGATATGTTTCCACTATGTATTTGTTTTGGCTTAAAAACATGAGAACGTGATTCCATGTAACAAATATGAAACGTTCAGATTTTATATACAAAATCACGTTGTTATGTATTTATTGGGAAGTTGGGGTGCAGAAAAGGTGAAGGGGGAAGAGAGAAGGTGTGGTGGTTTGAAGTAAAGGGTAAAATGATATTTTTCATGAGTTTAAAAAGTTGGTAAAAGTAAATAACAATTCTTGTAAGGCCTAAGGGGAAGAAAGAGTGCATGGTGGTTTGAACTAAGGGGCAAAATGGTATTTTTTTTAGGATTTTTGTCGAGTTAACATGTGGGTCCACCAAAACTAAAATATTAAGAAAAAATAATAAATATATATTAATTAATTTTATCATTTATAAATATTAATAATAAATATTTAAAAAATTAAATATTACCTTAAATTTTGAATAATAATTTATTTAGAAAAAAATTAACTGATTAAAAAGTTAATAAATATATGTATAAAATACCAAAATAAATATTAAATTATATTTTAATAACAAATGGGTTGACAGGTTAATCGGTCCCATTTTTTCTCTCAATTCATTTTTTAGTAGAAAAAAAACAGGACGAGTTAAAAACCTTTTCCCAACTCACCTGACTAATGGGCCAAAACGAGTTGGCCTAAGTGGTCCAAGTCATTTTATCACCCATAATTTTAAAAGTTCATAAGAGTCAATAACAATTATTAGAGGACCAATAACCCTTTAAGAGTAATGGACTGATGGTGGACCAATACCAAAATGACTAGACCCAAAAAACACTCTAATAAAGGTTCACTTGAAACTAATGTAAGAGAGTCCAAAAAAACCAATATATATAATTCTTCAAAGTCACTATGATATTTTAGTATTAATCTCCTTTATATATGATCCTATATTTGTAATATAGTTGAACGGTTTAACAAACAGTAGCTATCAATATCAATCAAAAATCAATTTCAAATACACTTTTCTTGGCATTTGAGATATGATTATATGCTTTTAATATTAATTGAATGGTTTAACTTTTTAACTTTTAATCTATCATTTTCAAAAATTTAAGTTCTAACTTTAATTTGAATAGTTTTTTAAAATAAAATTATCAATAATTAATAATAATAATATAAATTATTTATCATAAATCTAAAATTCAAGTTATATGTTTAAAATTATTTATTTATTACAAATTCTAATTACAATGTAATTTATATTATAAATCATAAATTTTAGTTGTATAAAATAAATGTTATTTTATGTAATACACATATTAAAATACTAGTTAACGATGATACTTTTTGAAGGCAACAAAATTTAAGATATGATTTTATCAAGTTATTCTCTTCTTATAGGAAAAATGTTATTATTGTTTGGTTTTCCAAAAAGAGAAAAGCTTGCATCACTTTGAGACTCTTTTTATAATTAATTGAAATTTATTAAAAATTATCAATTTTGATAGATCTCACATATAATTTAATAATTTGTTCTCCTAATTTAGTTGTAGGACCCACCGAAATAAGTGATTTCTAAGAATTTTTAATTAACCAATTAAAAAGAAAGTATAAGAAAGAAAATATTAAAAAGAATCTTACTAACATTCCTCTATTCAAACTATCATTTTCCAGAGATAATCATCTTCGAGATATAATTGAAGACTAACTATAAACACATCTTCCAATGGAATTCTTACCTATTAAGTGAGAATTGGTATTATTGAGGAAAAAATACAAATTATAGTTATACATCATATAAACATAGATGAATAAAAAAAAATATAGTTTATGTTCATGTGATCATTTAGAAAACTAATGCGCATTCATCTTTTATAGTAATAAGCAATAAACATGGCTCTACTTTCTTGAAAGAAAATCAAAATTAAATGCTAACAAATTAATTTTGGAGTCAATAATTAACCATTGACTCTTAAATATTTTATGAATAAAGTTTTGATTGTCGATATGCATTGTTATCTCCCACTTTAAGATGCAACATTCTCGGGAAGAAAGTTTGCTAGGCACACCAATTAAACTAGGTTTCTAGAGAGTTTATGTCAAATGCAACGAATTTGGATATAAATTGGACTCACTTTAAAATAACAACAATTGATGTAATCCTATGAAAGTTACAAAATTACAATGTTAATGGCTTATTCTTCTTTTTGTACATAATGATCTCTATCTATATCTATTTAATTACTTTCTTTATTTGTTTTGACATAATGATCTAATCTTGAAAAATTATCAAACATATTTTAATGCCTTGAGCTTTTAATAATAAATAATTCATCATCAATAATAAAAAATAAATAATAGTTTTGTAATCATCTTTTATTTATTTTATTATATTTTATTGTTGAATTTTACTTACACTTAATATTATTTTTTCATCACGGTTGGATATTAAGACGGTTAGATAATCGTCGTGAAAAGTAAACACTTTTTATGATTGTGACTTTAAAGATAATTTTAAAATCATCTTTAAATGTAATCTGAAATTAACATTAAAAGTCTTCATTCTAGTAATGTCATATCTAATAATGATTACATGAGCAACAATCTTATATATATGGCTAATATTTTATGTTAATGAAAAATTATTGGTGTAAATACATATTATTAATGCAAAATAATTCTCTCAAAGTTTTGTTAGAAGAAATAAAATATATTTTTTAGTGATATTTATACTACAAATTAAAGTGATTAATTAGTTTGAGTGTTGACTAAGAAATATCTTTGATATACACAAAAATTAAAATAAGAACTTATTTATTAGTTAGTATTATGAATTATATTAGTAAAATAATAGTAATAATTAAGTGTCTATTTACATTTTTTAAATGGAAAATATTTCCTAAATACAAAATTGAAACAGAAAAAGTATTCTCTTTCATTTTAGAGAGTAGTTTAAAACGTGTTTACGAAAAGGATAAAACAAGTAATTGAGAGATAGAGACAATTATATACGATGTCACATACACGTCTAAATTTCACATTTCTTATAAGTAATTTGTCCATTAATGTCACAATCATTTATTAGAAGCTTCATCATTGCTATTCTATGGTCGTGCTGAATAGAAGTAGAAGGAAGAGTTGCAGAGTCTTTCTAAATACAAATCCACTAACTTTATTAGTCCAACTCGCTCTTTATATGGTTCTAACCGAGAGCAAGGTCCCTAGCTAGCTACTTAACTAACATTTGCCATAATGGTAAAAAGTGAAAGCTAGAAAACCGAAGAAGCAAAGTCTCTTTTGAGTTTTTTTTTTATTCCCACACGAGCCAAGGAAACTTTACACCATCATCAACATTCCTCATGGGGTTAGAGACAATACAATGCTCGATCACAAAATGAAGAAGAAACCAAAACCCCTTGAGACTCACTTGCATTTTTTTTTCTCTATCTTTTCCCCCTTTATCTTGGAACAGAAGTTGTCTAACTCTTGGCTTGAATAGATCATAGAATAGAGAATAATAACTAAGGGTTACTTTCATGATCTCACACTATATATAAAATGGCTCGAAGCCTCTGTTTTTTTTTTTAGTGATGACATTAACATTAACATACATACATGTTAAAGAGACCATATCCCGATGCGATGCGACAAAGCGAGGGAGGAGGGTCCAGCTAAAAAATTTACTAGAGGGGAAGGGACAAAGTTTGGACCACCATGGTGATTGAGTAGTCAGAGTCATGAGGCACAGGATGGGGAATTGCAAAGAAGAACACCAAAGTGTGGCACCTAAATTATGGATATCTTTTGAGATTTTGTGTCACCGATGTGAAAGGAACTAGAGAAAAACCCCCACCAGGAGAGATGGATGGACTTATCACACAATACATGAGGTGGGCTTTGGTTCTCTGAGACAAAGCTAAGGAAAGGAAAAAAAAAATTAAGGTGAAGATATTTTCCAAGCTTTTTTCTTGTCCCCTTTCATTACTTTTTTTTTCTTTTTTTTTTTTGTGAGATCATGCATGCTTTAAACCTCTCTTGGGTCTACAAAAAGAGCTCTTGTTGGTGGGGTTTTGGTTGTTAATTCATGGAACTTGTTATTTGTCCCTTCATTTTTCAACGCCTTTATGCACCACAAGTCCTCCGGGCATGAGAGCAATTTCCAATGTGGGATATGGTGGTTGAGCTCATCTCTTCCTCCAACTTCAGTCACAATGATCCTGCAATTACTCTCATCCTTGGACTCAGCACCCATGTTGTGCACAAATTGGCACAAGGCCCTCACTAGCTTCCCTGAAAATGGCCCTTCATGGTGCACCCCATACATGAAATAGAACCCAAATGGGTTGAAGAAATCAGGTATGGTTGGCAATTTCAAACATGGGAAGATCTTATGAATCAACCACCAACTCTTAGTGCATACCAAGCAAGAAAAAGGTGCTTTCCCTAGCCTTAACTTGAATATCTCCCCACTATTCCATACACTAAGCATAGCCCAACTATTTGGTACTTGTCCATCTGACCCAAAATCACCCCAAGCAATATCTCCTTTGAAATATGCCACCCATGTCCCCAAACTTAGCTTGTTCCTAAGTATATTCCCTATGTCATTAGGGAAGAACTCTGTGGACCCCATGAATCTTCTATAGAGGTACTCAGCTTGGTCAATCTTCAACCTTGCTATCTCAATGTTGGGTGATATTTGAAAGCAATGATGGTTCACAGGGTTGACAAGAATAGCTGGAGTCCTGAACTTGGTGTAGCCAAACTTGTCCATGAAGAGACTCACTGAGGCATGGTTGTCTTTCTCTGTTGCCATGTATGCATAGTCCACATCTTTTGAAGTGAACCATTCTTCTAGTGTTCTCACAAGGCTTGAGCCAATCCCTTTTCTCCTGTGCTGAGGTGATACCCTTAGGCCAAGGACGTACCCCACCTTTGCCAAATCCTTTGGAGGGTGACCATGAACTGTGACCACTTTTATAGACCCTTGAATGACACCAACCAATTCATTGTCCAACTCTGCCACCTACCACCAAATTAGTGGTGGGCATGATGATCAAACAAAAAGAATAAGAAGCATAAGAAGAAGAGAAAGAAAGACATAGAAGATTATGATTAACTTGTGGTGCATGTACTACAAGGTTTTAAATAACGTTTCAAGACCGTGATTTGGGCAACATCAAGATTTTTTTTAATTGTCCGCGTTCGCAATTGAGACCAAATTGATCGCATTTGTCCGCGACCAAATACTTAAAACCTTGAAATACATAATGAGAAGAAAAAAACCATGAAGTTAGTGCCTTATAGTGGCATATAGTAATTGTGTGTGAATCACTTACCAGCATCATGTACATGGGACTGTTCCGGATCCTACAAATGGGGTCACCCATAGTGTCTGTGAAGAGAAACACGCTTTCTGATGGCCCTACCTCGCATCTTCTCTCAAGATCTTCCACTTGAGCCCTATCAGATTGCCCCTCATAGCTTCTGATTCTGAACTTGTTGAATTCCATACCCCAAAAGAGAGAGATTTAGCTAGAAGGAATGACACTCATACAAGGAGCTAGTAGTAGTGTTTGATGTGTGAGTGATGATCATGGAGTGAAATAAAAGTAAAAGGGAATTGCTCAAAGCTTAAGAAGGTACACAAGATGATACAAATAGCAAGACATGGTGCAACCAAGGAGAAGTAACACAAGTACTACAACAAGAATGGTTTGGCATAGACTTCATTATGATAATGATTTTATATGCAGGGGATAGAAAGAAAAACAAAATACAAAAAAAAAAAAGGAGGTGGGAAGAGAGAGAAAGAGGTGGTAGAAATAGAAAGAGAGAGATTGGAACTTGGTTGGGAGAATGTTCTTTATCAGAATCATCAAATAACCTAGGCTTCAATAATAATAGTAGACAAAAGTTAGATTAATAATGGAATGTGTTTTTTGTCTCTAGCTTTTTGTGTCCACTCCTCGTATATATATAGGTTAAGGTAATGTTATTCTTATATATATATATAGATAGATAGATATATATATATAATGAAATTTTTTCACATAACCTTGTTTTTATTATTGACACTTTTTTTCATCCCTCTTCGTTATACTTGTATTTGTAATTATTTACTATCCCTTAAATTGAGTTTGCGTGAGGCTTGAATTATGTCAAACAATCATTTTCCAATTTCCATATAGGTTAGTTAATGAATACTACATTATATGTTCATATCTCTACGTATCTACTAGTATGTTTTTTGTGTGTATCCACGTTAGGTTAACCTCAGGCTCACGCACGCCCCACGGTGCACGCCTATGGATTTGTGATTTCGTACTACGCTGACGCTGATTCGTTAGTCAACATAATTGATTACGAAACTATACAACAAATCTGGTCTATCCTATTAGAAAGATAAACTAATTTTTTGTTTAAGAAATATTTAATTTATCTTACAAAAATTACGTTTTTAAAGATTAATAGAGTTATATTTTAATTTAATGTGTATAAGCCTTTTAATGATTTTTTTGTGATTAATATCTTCAGATTTTAGCTTAAAAACTTTTATACCGATTAGGAATTACAAAAAATAACAAGATATGAAGTTTCAAAATAAGTATAACTAAAATTTTATTTTATGTATGGAAAAAATATTTGTTAAGAAAATTAACTCTACTATTTTGTAAATGTTATTGACATGAACAAAATTATCTCATAAAATATACCTCTACCCTAGACAAAAATAAATAGCAGGATGTTTAATATTAGTTATAAAATAAATGACATTAATATAGGAAGGAACATAAATAAAATTATAAAATAATGTAATTTTTCTATTTCTTAAGGAATAAAATATAATTTATTCCCTAAAAAAAATCAATTGAATACGAGCTTGCTGAATATTTTGCAGAGGGCATTGCAACATATGCTAGATAAATAAAAAGACAACGAATCTTCTTCTAGTTATTGAGATTGTAAGTGTTGGTTATTTTAATTCTAATTTTACATAATATATTCTTTAGTCACTATTTTTACAAAAAAAAACAATTATTATATTTTTATGTTCTACTTTTATTTTACATAAAAAAAGTTAACATTAATACTTTTTTATATCAAATTAAAGATAAAATATATAACAACCGATCAAATATTAGAATAAAAGTTTACCATGATCAAAGACTACACAATGATAATGATGTGAAGTTATTTTAGTTTAATCAATAATTTAATTTTTTATATATCAATAATTTTAAGTTTGAGTATTAAATATCTAATTATGTTAAATATGTTAAAAAAATAGTTTATATTAGTCTTTATGATTCCAACATGATCATTGAGAAAATATATGTAATTTATAAATTAAAAAAAAAAAGAGAGACTGTATATAAACTATAAAACGCCTGACAGCAAATCTGGAATTTTAAACTTGGTCCGTACAAGTCGGCAGGTCATTAAAATATCTTTCAAAAATGAGAATCTAATCATGAATTAACCACATTTAACAAGACCTATTCATGAATTATTTAATCATTAATCAATCCTATACAAATGAGAAGAACTAGCTGTTCCATCAAAACCTAATTAAACATTTGAGATCGCATATTGGTGCGTTACGTGTTCACCGTACAAAGCGGTGTGTTAGCTAAAGAAACATAATTAAGTGCAAGGGTTCATTAATTTATTCATTACACATGGTGGATTAATTTAAGGGGATGTTGTTAATTTAATTAATTAATTTAATTAAGCTTTAGTTAGCCTTTTGGGATTGGCGAATGTCCTTGTCGGATTAACAATGCAACACTGGAGGCTTTTTTTCCATTTTGCAGTGTATTTTATTTGAGATATGTTTCTGTCTGTGTTGTGTGGCCGTGGGTGGCCCCTTTGTCTTTAGACATTAGATTCGAAAGTGAAAGTTAAACCCCACTAAACCCATGCTTTGCTTTTGGCTAATTATGAATTTTAAAATTATCGAAAAGGTTGCCCTAAATTCCTAATGAAGTGCATGACTGTCACCATGAGCCAAGAGTCACTCCGTAGAACATAAAAAAGTAACTTTAGGAAAAACCTCATCTCGGTTGGGGGCATGGCCAATTTTCAAAATAATAGGTCTCGTGAATATAAATCTTTAGAATGTGAAAACTCGACGAGTTATGCTCAAAACGCTAAAATCCACACTTGATTTAAAAACCACTAAACTTACTTAAATACATAAACTTAAAGATTAAAGGTGTGTTTGAATACATGTTAAAACTTTGTAAATCCAACAAGCTAGTTTTTGCAGTCACATTTGATGTCTAGAAACGTGGGTAGCATATGATAAAATGATTATATAAATATACACTAAATTGATGATATTGAATAGTAGGATTTAAAAGATTATTTATATAATTTTATTATTTTGGGAACTGTTTAAGAGAATAATATTTGAAAGATGAAATTGCGAGTTTATTATTAGAAAGTCTAATACAATTGAAAATTAAATATGTTTCTTAAATAGTTTGATATGTGATCATGTGTTTGAGGAAAATTTGTTGGGAGAAGCAAAATTTAATTCAATGATCACCCCACTTTGAAAGAACTTTAGCCTCTTATTATCGGTAGATAGATATCTTGGTGGAAGAAATAAATTGGTGGTTTATTGAATAAACGAATTTTTCTTATGTCTACAAAGAAAAAAAAATTACCGTTTAAATAGGAGGTTCTTTGTCGTGCGTGATATAGTGTAAACACTGTTACACTGTGATGATTAATTGACCAAACCCTGTGCTACTTTTTCTGACATGTTCTTACTGCTTCAGACTAGTGTGCCGTATTTTTGTTTCTCACAATCTTGCTCCTGAATGAATGAGCTGGTTTCTTTTGTTACAACAGTATCTATTAGTATATAAACTTCGGCATAGTAAATTATTGGTATTTGAACATATAATTAACAAAGTTTTAAAGCCCAAATGGCCAAATCTCATATTTAAAAACAAATAAAATTTATTTTAATTCAAATGGACAATCTAATACCAGTTCAACCCATTTGAGGACCTTGCTTTAAACAGTTTCGCTAGCTTGTAGCCTATTTGACAGTTCTCACCAAGGATTGTGATGTTGAAGATTAAAATTATATTTCCTCCATATCTTATGCTTTGCTTTTTCCATCTAAATATTATAATAATCTTCCACCTTATAATAATAATAATAATAATAATAATAATAATAATAATAGAAAACCAGCGCAGTTAAACAATTCAAATTTGCACGTTGAAAGTATATATCAATTGCTGAAAAAAGTGCGTGTAGCTGTTTTCTATTGCAATGATTAGTAAATTTGGAATATTTATGGCCTCTTGTTTGATGAAATAGTGAAGTGTAATTATAACTTACCATTACTTTTTCTTCCATCTTACTTTTATTTTAGTTCTTTCTTTTATCTCTGATTATCATCATATCAATCTATAGCATCTATCGTTTTCTCTCCACCGCTCTCTCTCTATGTCCATCCACTCCAAAAATAAGTGTACATTGATCATTATTGACAACTAAAACATAATATAACTAGGCTTAATTCTAAAATAATTTCTCTATTTATTCTAACTCATTAAATTCATTTTTTTATAATTTAATTTACTATTAGAATTTTTTTTAAATTAACTATTTAAATCCTCATGACTAAAATTAAACAATGTTAGTAAAAAAAATATTAATTATCATTTGTCATTATATAATTAATGGTTAACTGTCACGTGTCATTAATTAAATAATGACATGTGATAATTAATATTTTTGTGTTAATAATTAACGTTTGATTTTAGTTATAAAGATTCAAATAATCAATTTAAAAAAAAGAATTTTAATAGTGAATTATAATATAAAAAAAGCACTTTAGTAAATTAAAAAAAAAATTAGAAAAGCTATTTTTGCAATTATCAAATAGGCAATTTGGCACCTTCATTATTCCTTCTTCCGGTGACCTCTAATATATCTCATCTTTTTGAGATTGGTCAGAACTAAGAAGGTAAGGAATGTTAATAGTTACCAAACCAAGACCAACTTTGCTCAGGAAAGGACAGTATACCAACCAAAAGCTGGACTATAGTACCTCATTTGCTTGATGAATCTGTACTTATAATTATGGTTGAAAAACAGAAAGTATACGTTGAACCCAGGTTATAAAATAATTTTTAGTTTTATCAATGTGGATTATATACTTATATTAGGATAAATAACTTTTTTTTTAGACCGTGAGTATCTAGCATTGGAGACAATTTTGTTCAAACCTAATTATAGGCACCAAATTCTCTCTAACTTTCATTTTAATTCTATTAAAGTTATTAAGTTAAAATAAAATTTTGAGTTTTATAAATTTAATTTGCTTTAAATTTAGTTTTTATTATATATATATATATATATATATATATATATATAAACATCTAAAATTGTGGTTACTATATATACAAAATGGCGCCTGAATATTTATTTATTTAAAATGTATTTATAATGCTTATTAAAAAAATCAACATTTGGTTAATCCAAAGTAAAAATACACTAGGATCTGAAGAAGTGATAAGGC
>NC_038254.2:5300614-5323509 GCF_000004515.6 Glycine max | reverse complement strand
TCGTCTTGTACACTCTAGGTTTATAATAAACGAAATGTGGAATAAAAAAGGGGGAAGAAAAGAAAATATGTTCTAGATTCTTACTACAACCAATCTACAAATTCTTATAAAAAAATTGCAAATGACATCAATATTTTCACATCAGTTGTACCAAGAATTGATACAGAAAATATTCTCTTGATCAGTTTTTTACCAAAAGGATTTAGAAAGCCTTGTAAAAATTTTCAAAGGATGTAAACATTTTATACTATTGCTAAAGAATTTATCTAAAAAAATACTTTTTACCTCAAATTTTAGTACAACTAACCTAGAAATATTTTCCAGATCGGTCCTAAAATAATTCATTTAAGATGTTTATTTTAGTGTTATAAAATGTTGTCCCATATATTACATCAATTTTAAAAAAAATAATGTATATTTTCGATGTAAAAAAAGAATATTTTGTATTACCGATTCTTAATTTATTACAAATAACATGCAATGCAAATGCATATGGCTATAACAATTGCGTCAATTGGTGTGTGAGTGTGTGTTTGTATGCGCGTGTGTCTATATATATATATATATATATATATATATATATATATATATATATATATATATATATATATATATATATATATATATATATATATATATATATATATATATATATATATATATATATATATATATATATATATATATATATATATATATATTGTGATTTGAGGTATTGGGTATCAATTTTTTTAAAAAAAATAATAATATTGATATAGAAATTTATATATAATTTTTAAAAATTTGTCACTAAAATTTTATTAGGCAAAATTGTATTTTTGGTCTTTCAATTTATCTCCAGTTTCGGATTTGGTCCCCCAATAATTTAATTCACGAATTTCGTCCTCCTATTTTGTAAAATCATGAAATGTTCATCCCCATATCACAATTGGACGTTGACCATTAACAAGTGATGTTGACTGTCACGTGTCACGTTTTTATTGGATGATGACTATCACATGTCAAGTTCTGATTGGTTAATAAAAACAACAATGCATTTCATCTTTCATGGAGTTGACATCCAATCAGAACATGACATATGACAATCATCATCCAATAAAAACGTGACATGTGACAGTCAACATCACTGGCTAATTGTCAACATCCAATTGTGACCTAGGGGACCAACATTGGACGATTTTACAAAATAGAAAGACAAAATTCGTGAATTAAATTATTTGGCCAAATCTAAAACGGAAGATAAATTAGGAGACCAAATTTACAATTTTATCATTTTATTAACACTTACTAGTATTAGTGATGAAAATTTTGTCACTAATTCATTATTATTTTTGTGAGTAAACTTATTTTTAATCCTCTTAAGTCTAAACTTAATTATATAAATGTCATTACTTTCATGTTTTAAAGAAATTTTTTATTATGCAGTTCTTCAATAATAGAAAACAATATAAAATTCAGTTTTCTATTTACAAATTATGGCATTAAATGACCTAGTTTATACTGTTTTCAAAAATCAAAGGAGTAGTTGAATACTTATAGAATTTAACTTAATTGATTGAATAATTGAATAATATTTGTGAGTTATTGTGAAATGCGGTATCTGTCTTTGATTTTTACGTGTATAAAAAAATAGTAGTTGAATAGATATCAATCTCCTACTGTTTAGGAAATGAATTATTGTCAAATGATCAAAAACGAAATCTGTCATTTTATTTTATTAAAATGCTAAACGAATGTCAAAATTCTTTAAAGAATCATGGTAATAATATTTGTATCTTTTGAATGATTGAAATAGTTCACTTATATAACATTATACCTGTCCCATTATACATGTTGGCTGAGTGGTGTAATAACAATAGTTCAAATCCTAAAATGATCATTTTATAGACATTTTTTTTTTCTAACTACCACTTCGATTTCAATTTGAATAAGAATTGCTTCTATTAACAAAAAAGAGCGCTGGCTGATTGATACCCTCCGACACTTGTCCTATTTATAAGCAATGGGTGATGTAAGTTATGAAGTGGCGTGTAATTAGGGCTGAAAAATAATTAATTCAATTTGAGAAAAATAGTTTAATCCAAAATTTAATTTAAATTAGCAACACAATGTGACATGGTTCATATATAACTTTGTTCCTTAAGTATATGATTATTGGTTATATTCTTGACTCATATGTATAAAAAAACACTTATTAGGAGAAATTAACTCGTTAAACGAATTTCAATAATTTAAGGATTAGTTATTAGTTTTCGACTGATGGATACTTGGTTAAAAATGTTAAAATTGGACTTTGGAATGAATTATTTTGTAATTAAAATTCAATTAGTTTTAAGATCACGATTTTTCAATTCAATCACTAGTATGAACTAGATGAGTTAAATGTTTGATATATAAATTGATTTTAATTTTTTTAGTCACTTTGATGTATCGAATCGAAATTATAGTTTAAAATACAGTTTATTTCAATTTCTTCTGAAATAAAAATAATTTAAAACCATAATTCTTTTATTTGATTTATGTAATGAATTAGAGCACAAAATTATAATTTTAAGTTGAATTTAAGTTTCCTTTCAATAATATTAATTAGGAGTTATTATGAGTGAGTTACAGGAAATTAATGTGAATAAAGAAAAAAATTATCTGTAGGTGACTGCCATAATGGTTGATAAGAAGTGAAGAAGGGTGTCTAAAAATAGGATTGGTAATGAAGGGAAGGAAGTGGTGACAACAATTATAATAGAGATAATGAGAGTAATGGTGATGTCAATATATATTAGTTATTCATGTGTTGGCATGAGTTACAAATTGTGAGTCAAATTATAAACACTATAAATATGAAATAAAAAATTAATTATATTATAATTTCATCTAATTAAATCTTTAATTTTTATTTCTACATGCAAAAAGAAAAGTTTCAAACGTTATTTTTAAAATTTCAAAGTCTAATTTTAATTTCAAATCTCAACATCTCATTTTCATATTTTGCAAAAAAAAAAAATAACATCTTATTTTCATATCATGTTCATTTTATTCTATTCCATTTCTTTTATTAAAAGTGAATAAATATTGAAGAGTCAATGTCCTGTTGCCCGCATGAGGAATGTTGTCAAGAGATATTAATACTCCTCGCAGCATATTTAACTAAATATTTTAGGATCTTCTTTATTTTTGGAAATTTTGATACACACATGCATATGATTTGCTTGTCGAATATATAATTGCTTTGACCCAAGATTCAGAGTGTACTAGACCTCACAATTAATTCGTGAAACATTTTTTTCTAGAAGATAAAAATAAATAAAAAATTAAGTCATGTGGAATTATGGAAGATTATTTTATTTGTGTAAGCAATATTTTCTTTTTACTAATTGTTTATATATACTCACAATGCACAGGGAAAAATGGATGCAGATAATTGAGAAGCTATTTGGTAGTCTCTTTTCTCTACTGTGTTAATTAATTTCAGCAAAACAGTCGCAGAGTTACATTATCACAAAGACAAAATGGTTCCAGGTGTGCATGATGTTCATTTTGCATGCACCTTGTACAAAATAGATTAGAGTGGACCACAAATTAGAATATGTTTCAAATTCAATGCAATAAAACAATTAATTATGAAACATGATTAATATTTTGACAATGAATAAAGAATAAACAAACTAATAATAATAATAATAAGTTTATAAACCTATAAATTCTGTAGTCATACTTCCAAAAATTTGTCATCAAACCTACATTATATTAGAAGTATAATATCATTTTCTATTTTAAATATAATATATTAAATAATATATGTGAGTATGAAACACGATAAATATTAAAAAAATCCTAAACTCACATGCATTTGCATGATCTTTTTATAAATAAATACCAATATTTAAATCAAATATATTTAATAGATAATTTCCAGTCTTCATCTCAAATGTTTTTTTTACTAGTACATTGGATTTAAATCAAATTATAATTAGTCCTAATTAATTATAAAAAAATGTTGATAAGTTCTTATTTTCGTTTTCTTACCAAAGCTGATCTTCTCCATTTTAATAGTTGGTTTCCCTTCTTCAAGCAACTAATAATAAGAGTAGATTTTACCGCCGCAAATTTGCATGAAAGGTGTCAACACTCGTTTATAACATGCATATATGGAACTAGATAATCCAAAAATGGCACCACCAAATGATCGACATGGCTTCCCTATTCGTAAGGATCTTGGTAACTAATGTGCTAAGGATATTTGTTAATAAATTAAAAGAAATTTTTTAATGTATAAATTAAAAGAGAGTGAAAAACAAAATCATTAGGAGAAAGTAATGACACATCTAACCTATGTTATTACAAATTAGCACTTGTTACCATGTACATTGTTTTTCAGATATAAAATATTTTGTAATTTTATGTATTACATATGTTATTTAATCATTAGATTAAATTTTAGATTAATGAAAGCAGTGACGTGCCTAACAAAAGTGTACATGCGATGCGACTAATGTTAATAGGATTACATCACCATTTTTATTAAATTTCAGAAATAGTTATTAAATGAAAAGTGAGATAAAAAAAAATTATGATTTTTAATAAATTTCAAATAATAATATTGAGTATGTTTAAAAGAATATGTTACTCGCATTCTTTTCTATTCATGTTGTCTGTCTCTAGGGATTAAAAATGATTTTTTTTGAAATTGTAAGGATTAACATTTGGTTTTCAATTTGGGGAAAAATGGTTCTATCCCAAATTTTAGAGATTAAAAATATAATTAAAATTTTTTATGTGTGGAAATTGAATACAAGTATCTAAGATTTTTAATAACCACATACTTAGCTCAACCAATTTAATTAGATCTCCTTAGTAAATATAATTAAACCTTTGCTAAATTCAAACTATCTTAAAGAAAAAAATCCGCAAAGTTAATATGTAAGAATTTGTTCAAATTTTTTTTAATAAGTTTAAAAAATCAAATATAAACAATTATGCTTCATTGATTTTGAACCATAATGTATTAATTTGAAGATATGTTTACTTACACGAAAATTATGAATCTGATAACCGCAAAATATGAACTAATTTAATAGTCAATTTTAGCTAATAAATGGATGTAATTTCTTTATTTTATTATTGATTTTAAGGAACTAATGCATAAATTAATATTTTTGCAATTTTTTATTGACATAATTTAAAAGAAGAAGATTTCAAGTGCTTTTAAGGAAAATTAATACAAAAATTAGACAAAAAGGACTTGAAGAAAAGTTGAAGAATTTAACAGCTCGCTTAGCGCGCAATCCAGACCTAGTGCGCACTCATGCTTAGCGGGCAAGTTGAGGCTTAGCGCACAGTCTCGCTTAGCGTGCAACCTAAGCTTAGCGCGAGAAGACCCACGAGAAAGTCCAGATGCGCACTTAGCACGAGGTCAACGTGAAAATAAGCTACCTTAGGCTTGAGGCCTGTAAAAGGAGGAGGAAGCAGAAGGAAAAACATACCGAATCTTAGAGCTCTCCAGTGAAGAAATCCAAAACCCCCCTCCCTTAGGGGAAACCCTCTTTTCTTGGTCATCCAGCTCTTTCTTTCATCTTTAACCCCTGAAGTGTAAAGTCTCTCATGACTATGAGAGGCTAAACCCCTCTTGTTGGGAGTTTGGAGACCAAACTCTTGTAATGTAATTCTTCCTTATTATATATTTAATGCGATTTTGTTTCTATTATTCTTCTTTGTGCTTTTTTGTTATTATGGTCTAATTATCTATATAATGTTTAGAGAGTAATGCATTGAAAATGATTATTTTCTAAAGAACTAAGGAAGGGTATATGAATAAATTCATTGCTAGAAATAGATTGACATTTATTTTACTCAAGAATTTTTGCATCTCTTATCTTAACACGGTTTGTTATTTTATCTCTGCAAAAAAAATTGGAAAAAAGAATGAATAAACTAGGATAATTCAGTAAATGCGGGTGGAAACAGAGATTTCATTAAATAGAGAAATTTTTTTATATTACATCATAAGCAGTTTTGGCATACTAGACCCCAACATCACCACATTCTGATCTATCTTTTTGCATTAAATTGTTGTTTAAATTTCCCGTTATCTTTTTCTTTGCTTTACTCCAAATTTCACACTTACAATTCTTTGTTTCTATCATCTTCTCTTTCTTTTCATTGCTTAATAATAGGGTTTATATCACTTAAGTACAGTCAAAGTCTTCTATGGATTCGACACTTGAAATTTTATTTTAATATTTACTATTTGTGATAAAATTGATACACTTGTTGTTAACAGAATCATAACTAATGTTTGAATCAAAAAGACTATAAACATGATAAAAATCACATGATATATACTTTCACACGCTCAATTAAAAAAAATTGATATTAGATTTTTTAATTTTCTTGTAAGATTCATTTTTCATATGATTTTCATCTTGTTTATGCAATTTTTTATTTGAGCATCAGTTAGGTTATGTAATTTTCATATAGATGAATATGTAATTTTCATATAGATGAATTTAATAAGATAAATTTATGACTTGAATCAATTAAAAAAATCAAAAATCTTGTTCTAAATTTCTCACAAAAAATATGTTTTAAAAGAGGAATATTCATCCAAGACTAAGATGAATCTATTATAAGGTGAGTGTATTTGGTTGTGTGGAAAAGAAAATAATAGAAGAGAATTAAAATATATATTTAAATTAAATTATAGAAAAAGGTGTGGAATTCACACTATTTTTTGAAAATTTCTTCATAAATAGTACTTACTTTTCCATGATTAAACATACTTTAAAATCAATTTTTTTATAAAAAATAATAAGTGTGTTTTAGTGAAATAAAAAATAATTTGAACTCCAAAACCCTAGGAGTTAACATTTGAACTCCAAACCCATCCAAATTAAAATTAATTTGAGCGGGTTTCGAGTTGGGCTGGGTTCCGTTTGAACGGAAACCCATAACCTTAACTGCGGTATCAGATCAAGTGCAAGAGAAAGAGGGAGTTGACGGCTCAATGTGGAAGTTGGTGGCAAGTGGCTACGCTAGTTAGAGAGGGAGATGGAGATGGAGATGTAGACATTGACGCAGTGGCGCCGCCGATGCGAGAGAGACAAGAGGGAGAAAAGGAAGAAGTGAGGGTGAGCCTTGGGCCTTACTCCTTCTAATCTGTATCAGGGATATTCAGCTTCAATTCACACGCGAAAGTTGGTAGCTATTAGTCTTGGTTGGTTTAGGTTCCAACAGCTGCAAATCCTCACACCCGACTCGACCCTAATAATCCTTGTCAACCCATTTTCTACACTTGACTTAATCCCTAACCCATTTGAACTCACCCGTTTTACAAAATAAAACTCAGATTTTTCTGATAAATCTGCACACCTCTGGTGGAAATAATGTGCCAAATTATTAAAAAATAAAAACTTATAATTTCCCCAACACACCAAGTCTCAGTTGATAGTAAAAATCGCTAGCCCACAGGGGATTTAGAAGTCTCCACCTAGATTCGTGACATGCCATGCGAGTGCTAACCTATTTCTTTCTTGTATAAATATATACGTGGCAACCTGCTTTTCTTATATAAACATGGCGGAGATTGTCCTTCAACGTGGCAATTTTTCTGATGATGTGATAAAAATAGCCTCAGTTTGATAAATTGTTTCAAAATGACCCCTTTAATAAATACATTGTAATTTAAACCTTATTTAATTTGATTAATCAACCTATATATACATGTTTATTAGAAAAGTGAAGAAGAAAGATAATAATTATTATTTCATCAATTATATCCTTTATATGAGACAGATATGAAGAATAATAAATAAAAAATTACTTAATAAGATAAATAAAGGGTATAAGAAAAAATAAATAACAATTTTAACAAAAGTGATAGCATTAATTCTATTTTGTTTTTATTTTTATGCCAATTAAACAACACTTAAAAGAAATGAAAGTAATATTGATTTTCTTATGCAGAAACTTTTGTAGAAAGAGAGAAAAAAAAAGGTTGTTTATACATTTAAGATAAGAACACACAAATAATTAATTAATGAAGATTTATATTCTCCGAAGATGTATTTTTCTATAAAATTAATCATCAAACAAAATGTAACTCTATACATGATTATATATCCTCTTTAGTTTCAGCTGATGCTGCTGGTTGTATTTCCCTTAATGGTGATTAGTAAAGTCTGTCTTTTGGGGCTTTAACCCCATTATTTCAACAGAAAAAATACATGATTATATATTATTATTAATCTTTACAACATTATGAAATCATGATAGTACTATATATTCTAATTAAGGGTAGATTAATCCAATATTTACAAATAAGAAAAGACAAAAGAGAAAGTTGCTAATACATTATTTAATATATTCTTTTAAACATGTCTTATGTTATTGATTAAAATTTATTAAAAAATATTTTATCCATTTCTAGATATATAACTCACGTTTTAACAAAAAATAATCATATTCACTGATGTTTTCAGTTTTCAATTAAATATTAAAAAATTTATTCCAAATTTGTTCCAAATAAATTACTTCAATCTAATGATTTTTTTTCCTTGTCTATCAATTTTTCAACTATCAGCATTCATCATCCAATGGTTACAAGTAATATATTTATGGAGGGTAAAGATATTGAGCTAGTTTGTTTAAGATTATTTTTTCAAATTGGTGTTTTTTTAATAAAACAAATAGGTTTTTACTTTTTTAAGAAGCAAATCTGATCAGTTTCTTAAAAAATACTTATTTTAAAGTTTAAACAAACTCACTCATTATAGTAAAAATGTTTCAATCAATAGCTTATTTTTTATTGTTCTTAATTCGTGTAAACAAATTTAAACATCACTCCTAATTTTGATGAAGGAAGTACAAATTTTGATGAGTGTCACTTTTTATTTAATCATTTTCTCTCTCTTAATTTTGTTATTTTTAATAAATTTCAATTAAAAATAAAGAGTGTATTATGGAGTATATATATTGCTTACATTTCTCAAGACAAAAAATGGCTTATTTTATTATATATAAAACATTACTCCCTCCATTTTTTTTAGTTTTTTTTTTATAAACTAGTGTTAGTCACTTGATGGACAAAAGAATCATTAAAAAGAGATAATAAAGAAAAATCAACGAACAAGATGGGGGACTAGACTTGACCAAAACCCATGCACAAAATCAAGAAAACCTATATAGGTAGGGAGTGTGTGCCTATTACGAAGGTATTTTGTCCTAACAAAAAAAGGAACATTATCCCACCAAAAGAAGCTAATACGCGAATGAGTCCTATGATTGACAAGAAGGTTAGCGCAAGAATTACCTTTCCTATAAATGTGAGAGCAAAGAAAAATGATATCTTTTCACAAAAAGAGGCAATTTTTCCAATGACGCCTAAGTCTCCAAGGGACCAAGCTAGGATTTTTAAAAGCTTCCATTACTAATATGGAGTCACATTCAAACCAGACCTTTCGCCAGTTCCTCTCCAAGGAAGATTCCATGGCCAAGATGACAGGGAAGAGCTCAGCATAGATGAGAGATTGGACACCGATATAGGTGGAGAAACACCCAAGCGACACACTCATGTGGCCTTGAAAGATGGCACCGTTGCTAGCATGCCCCGGAGTGCCCCTCCATTTAAAAATGTCTGATATTTAAAAAATTTTACACAGATTAAGAGCAACAATAAATAAGTTACTTGAGACAAAATTAGAATAAAAGTTTTAATATCTCATTAAAAACTGAAAACATCAATTCATATGAATTTATTTTCAATGTTAAAACAAATGTTTTTATCTATATATACTAATCTTTTATACATGACTAAACAAACAAATTACTTAATCTTTAATTAATTGTAAATAAACAATCAAAATATATATTGCCCTTAAAATAAATGAGTGTTAAACATGATGCTGCTAGCTTTGTTCAAAAGTGCAACAATGCAAAACTCAACCAAAAACCTAGCATTTTCATCCTTTGTCCTTTTCTTCCTTTTTAATTCCGGCTTTTATATAGCCTTTACATACACTTTGCTTTTAACCATCTTTGTTCCTTCCAACTACCTTCCTTTTCCTCACTAATCATCAGATCCCCCATTACTAATGGAAAAGACACGTGGCACCAATATGTGCTCCCTTGAACCAATGGGAAAGTATACACGTGTACATAAATGGGGTTGGGCCCCACCACTGAATGTGAATGAGAAAAAATGTAGTGGGAGGTTCCCTTAGGCTCATGATTGTATCCTCCACAACAAGTGTACCACCTGTCTTGTTGTGGCCTTTCTTTGCATGCATTATGTTGTCCTCCTCTACAGACCCTTGGATGGACACTTATGGAGTTTGCATTCACAATGTGCCCATGAGTACTTAGACGGGGACCCACTTTTTCTTCCTTCAGTGGGAAAGTGGGTCCCACCCAATTCCAAGAAAATGTTGTTTGTTTTTTTTGGAGTCCTTTCTCATCATCATCTTCATTCAGTTTCTTTTTCTCCAAACTCAAAAAAAAAAAAAAAAAGATTCTGCTTCTGATTCTCATTATCCAATATCTCTCCACTTCCTCTTGCCACTCCCTTTCCCCCAATTTCAAGCTTCATTTTCAACCAAGCAAAAAAGGGTACTATTGCTTCTTGTTGGTGTGCTGCTTGCTTCCTAGCTATACAATTATTATGTGTTTTCCAAAAAGACTTTATATTATATCTAAATTCCATGGATCGTGCATGTTTATCCACTTATCTAAGCCCTTGGTGCAGCGATTCAATGATGCCTCTATGGAACAAAGGGTGGTTCAATTCTTTATGTCAAAAATTCAAAAAGCATGCATCTTAACGTGGACCTAATTAAATTGTTATCAGATGGGATTCGCTGCGATTTATTGTGATATTATTATTTAATTTTTCTTGGCGTTTCTCCTTGCTTCTTATTAACAACGGGGGCTATAGTGGAATGTTATGGATTTAGTTAATAAAGTTCAATACATGTTGTCTAGAAATACTGCTTGAAATCTCCGGAAGCAATTTTGTTAATGAATTTCATGTTTAAATATGTGAAAATCTATGTTTACTGATCACAAACATCGTTAACATCCATATAAGTTAATGCTATATAGCTAGAGTTAGCTAGGGTATGTGTGTCGATATTGTGATATACAAATAGTTAACTTTTACATGAGGATACTTACAAGCTGATAAAAAATGATGATATTTACAAAATATATCAAGAATATTGAAAGCTTGTGATATTCAATCATTTTCACAA
The DNA here is from genome assembly GCF_000004515.6 of Glycine max. Lineage (NCBI taxonomy): Eukaryota > Viridiplantae > Streptophyta > Magnoliopsida > Fabales > Fabaceae > Glycine > Glycine max. Next base: position 5,312,269 of record NC_038254.2, on the reverse strand, counting down.
TTTTTCGTATTAATTAATGTAATATTATCTTTTACTTGGGATTTCACTTCTCAGAAGATCATTCTTTTTTATACTAGGAATTGAATGCTAATATTTTATAAATGGTAAAATTTAATAATTCAACTGTTAGATTAAAAGCTCTTATGAAATAAATTCATATAATTTACATTTAATTTTGATGGATACTTCATCCACAGAATTATAATTAATATACAATATATCTTTAGTTTACAATATATATATATATATATATATATATATATATATTAAAAATATACTTATACTCATCAACACTTACTTTATACTTAACTGTTCTATCTCAAGTTTTGATAAATACAATACTGAGACATTTTTTGTTTTAGGGAAGCCATGATATATATGAATCTAATACGTATACGCTTGGTGTGAAGGATCATATTTGAACTACTAAAACTTTTAGATAAAATTTCCTTATGAGAGGCTTATTAATTATAAATTTGTGAAAAGAGTATTACAATTTGTTTATGAAAATAACATTACCAAAAATGATTGTATATTCCATACATGCTATTTAACTGAAGATCTATAAGAGATGATAAAGTAAAAGATATGAATGAAGGTTATATCAATTCAGGTATATGGGAACTTAAAGAGGGTGCGGTATTTTGCTGCTTTAATGACTGCGCCTATTTACGTGTCCAAAAATAGGCAATCTTACAAATATTTCAATCACTTTCACACTTATCTAGATCTTTTTCCCATGATTTCTCCTCTTCAATTCCTACATAGTGGCATTGGCCCTCACTTCTACTATCCTTTTTAGCTGGCGATTGTTATATATTCTTCCTTGATGAACAATTGTGGTAGATAAAGGAAAGATGAGCAATATAAAAGAAAAGTTGCCTATGGATCATGCACTATTACTAAAGATGATCTATCTGTTAAGGCCCCTTTCATATACGCCTGATTATACTTCACCTTTAATATTGTCCTACCAATATATTGAGAGCAGCTCAGGCTTAAAGCTCAAGTAGCTCAAACAAGAGTTTTAGGTCCCAAAAAAAAATTCCAATTTTTTTTAATACTAATATACCTCAAAAAAAATTATTATAAAATTATATTTAAACGATAATTTTACATAAAAAAAATCTAAAAATTTAATTTTAAATAAAATAATAATAATTTTAATAAACTATTTTATAAATAAATAAAACATTTCATTCTTAAATTTACTTTAAATCTTTCAAATTCTTAAACCACCCCTAATTAAGTGTGACTATAGATTCAGTGGACAGGGGAACCCTTTGATAACTGTGTATAACTATATAGATTTTTTTCTTCTTTGATAAAGTATTACTATTACTATATAGATATACTTTACGATATGTGACTACAGATGTCAGCGTGTAAGGTGCAACAGTGGATTAATATAAGGAAATATATATAAAGCCAAAGACCATTGAGTAGGTAAAGCAACAAGGAGACATATATATATATATATACACACACACACGACACATTAGAAGTCATGGTATGCAAATGCAAGCAGTTAATTTAGTACGGACTACAAAGATGATGTCTTCAACTTTTTACTCGTACGTATATCAATGGCCCTTTATGCAATAATAATATCTATACCAAACAGGCATGCATTTTTTATTATTATTTTTTTTAATGTAGGGGTACAATATATAATGGGGATACAATGTAATGTTTGATTGCGTGAATAGGCAATTGTTGGTTCGGTTTGTTGTCGTCGCGGATACATACAAAAGCATCATATTCCCTACCAGAACTTTTTTTTTTTTTTTTGAATTTAAAGTTGTTTGAGCCAGTATTTTTGTTGTCTTGTGGTCCTTGAGTTGATAATATATATCATTCAAATTCTCAAATGGGATATTCACGAACCCGAAGAAGCCAAAATAGAGAAGACAATAATCAATGATTGATTGATAGGCTAGCATTTTGAGCTAGCTAGATTTTCTTTCCTCAAGACTCACGTTTTGCCTGAAAAGTTTGGATATATATTAGATACATATAAATATGACCTAAAATGTAAAAATATAATAAATTTTGAAAATTATCAGACGTCACATGTTTATAATTATGCAATATATAGCTTAGTCTAAAATTAATATGAAAAACAAATTAAGATTATATGAGAGAATCAATACTTTAAAAGCAAATATAAATAATTAGAAATGAAGAGATTTTGATTTATCTATAATTATTATGATGTCTTCATTTACGTTAATTAGTACAAAAAAATTAAAATATGATTTGAAAACAAATGTGTGACGACAAAACACAACTATTATCTGCGCATACTTGATATAAACGTTTAGACATAAGAATCTGCAGAACTTAGCAATTCGATGGAATAGATTACCTGATGATGACAATTACCTAAATTTCAGATATTGAAAACTAGAGACAGCTGAATTGATATTTTATGAGGAAACAAAGGCTTTCATTACCGTTTTGGATGCTATATTAAAAGAGAAAGCATTTTGGATGATTTATAATATCAACATGATTTTTTAACCCTTTGCTTGATTGTTATCCATTAATTTGCTAGCAGAACTTGACCTTATTTATTAATGGAAGCGACCCATTTGGTTTTCCCTCTCAGATGTTGTCCTCAACACGAGAATGGCAATTCTTTCACAGGAATAACAAAGCACTTCACAATTTGTTGGTTTACTAAGTGTACATGTTATGATCTTGCCATAATCATAAGTCAAACCACGTGTACGGGTTATCAAACTCTCGAATTAACTCGTTAACTCTTTTGAGTTTATCAGTTTACTTACTTTATATGAATTGACTCATGTGTAAATTTTCTTTTTAGTAAATTCTGAGTAGACTCAATAAACTCTAAGTAAACTTAGTAGACTTTTGAGTTTACTATTGAGTCAACTTATCAGTAAGTTAAAAAAAATTAAACCAAAACATAAGTCATTTTGGGTTATTTTTTATCTGTTTAGTGTTTAACATACATCCATTTTGTATATTGTTCCCGAATAGAAAAATTATCACCTCTAATAACATCAAACTCTTATTCTCTAATAACAATAAACTCTCAATGAGAATGTTCTACCACTACTATGACATCTGCAAGTTATTATCTAGTAGTGATGCATTACTAGACTTTGTTATTTAAGTATTGTGAAATTTATAATTTATTATTTTACTTTATTATATTATTGAAATGTTTAATTGGTATGTTATGTATATATATTTTATTATTATTTTTATATGAAAAGACTCTTACGAGTCTACGAGTTGAATCCACGAGTCGAGTCTATAAAACTCTCACGAGTCTATGTCGAGTCTATAAAACTCTCACGAGTCTATGTAAACTCTTAAAGTTTAATAACCTTATTTGTATCAAATTCACTTGAACTTGTGAGGCTTTACTTTTGGAACCAAAATTGAGAAACTATATGAACATAATCTAATAAATGTATTAGGTCAGGATCATGTCACTGAAGCAAAATCAAATTTTCTTACATAGTCAAAATAATTAATAACAATGTTATTCACTGACCTTCTTGTTATGGATTAAAATAGAAAGAAAGAGAGAGAGGTGTACGTAGAAAATAAAGTGTAAAACTATACTAACTGAAGAGGATAAAGGGTGAAAAAATATTAAGTGGCTAGGAGTAATTTAACGGTGATGTTTAAAGATTGTAAGGATAACTTCGTACAACGTTATGGTTTTACAGGAAAAGTTCTCGGAAAGAGTTCATGGGTTGTATGATTTGCTTTAGTATGGGTTTTATGGTTGCACAAAAATATTAGAGTGAGGTAGTAAATGCAGGGTTCGTCGACGAATTTGAATCCACAGAAAAAATATTTTGAGAATTTATTATAAAAAATTCACAGCAACACTCTCATGTAATGGACACTTTTTTAGTAGTGGTCATGGACCTAATAAAATTTAGGTATTGGTCATGATTAATTGCCCAAATGAAGAGTTTTTCTTTTTCCTTTTATGAATGATCTACCGACCCTTAGTTGTGTATAAAAGTATTATTGTTAGCATGATACTATGTGTATGTGGGTTGAATAACTCTTGTATCCTCTATCTAATATATTTTGCTCATAAAAAAGAACACACACGGATCAATTTGTAAAAAGATAATAGTCTTAAATTAAGTCGCAATATCCCAAGATTAAAAAACAAAATTAAATGTAAAAATAAACAATCCTAGAAGAAAACACTAAAAAGAGAAGCTATACAAAAGGATCTTGTAAACAAAAGCTGAATTATTCAATTGGCTTTTATAGGCTTAGCTTTCATATGAATCGGGTATATATTTAGAAGCTAATAAAATGATTTCAAAATTGATTTACTTATGCTAACCTTTTTGTGTGTGTACTCTAACCTTGAAACTAATGACACACACTGTAGGTGACTTACTAGAAATACAAAAGGCAATTTTTTTATAGTTAAGCCATACACAAATTGTCAACAAATGAAACTTGAAATATATTTAAACGAATTTTGAGTAATTTATTTTTTAAGAAAATTATATTCTACAGTATTCACTAAGTATACAGGAGGAATTTAATATTTTTTCGGTACATAGGAAGAATTTAATTTTAATTCACTATACCATGAAACGAATAAATTACAATAAATATAAATTTTGAAATAATTATTAAAAAAAATAATCTTAATATACATGATGCTTGAATGATAATATATATTTTTTTTGATATTATTAGTACATTATAATTTAATTCGGATCAGTGTGTGTGTGTATATATATATATATATATATATATATATATATATATTCTAAAATGATTTTATTTAATTTAATTATTATAATTTTAATTAATAATGTATTTTAATTTTATATGTCGATTTTTTTACAACATATACAAGATAATGCTTGAATAGAAACAAGTTTTTTAATTAAACAACTAAATTATCAACCATCCATATTCTATCTACCTGGGAAACGATCAAAAATGCTATTCTCAGAAATGGATGCACTGAACTGTGAAGAACAGAGACAAATTTTGAGCTTAACGCTTCGTTTCTATCTTGTACATTTTTATTATCATAACCTAAATTTATCTCATATTGACTGTAATGTATCTCCATCATTAGTTATTAATGCAGAACATTTTATAATGGAGATCATTTATGGCAACACGTCATCTTTCCATCCGTAAAAATTGCAACCAATCCATTGAAGAGTGTCATCTTCACAAGGGATATTCCCCCAAAATTTCAATCAAAGTGGTCACAGTTAACATATATTAATTGCTTGAAATTAAAATGAACTTTTTCATTCTTTAAGAAAGAGTACATGATAATGAGATTAAAAGTGGACATATACATTTGTCGCTACCATTTTTGGTAAAATTGGGTAGTCCAACCATACCTGTTTGGGGTATGATGATATTTTATTTGTCATGCTTGGACAGCTATATACTTCAATTTAATTTCCCTTTTCATTTTCTTTGAACTCCATGATATGGTCTATGACAATTGTTATTTTAAGCCTATGTAATTTAATGTGTTTGATAGTAAGTTGTAGTTAAATTATGAATCGTAGGTTGTATTGGAATGCTATACAAGTTTATTGCTATATGCTAGTAGAATGATATACATAGTTAATTTATGGTGTTAAAGTCACAAGTAACAGAATTTACCATTATAACAGTAGATTATGAATATCAAGAAAATTATAAACTTTTTAAAATTTATAATAGAATCTACTAGAGGGTGTGCATTCCTAAAAAAATATGAGTTCAAAATTAATTAAAAAAATCAAATTATAATTATATAAAGAAATATTTTTTTCTTGACAAAATAAAAATTTAATTTATATAAAAATCATATAAATATTATTTTATATCATTTTAAATTTATCAGCCAATTAAATAATCAAATTTATCAAACACTTGATTTAATAAATCACATTAATAATTTTAACTAAAAATTAACTATTCACTCATCCAACTTGTCAACTTTCAATTTATAAGATATTTTTGCCAAACATAATGATAACAAGTGACAAGCATATTTGAATACAAGTATAGTGCCTTAGCTATAATGGTTCCTATTATAAGTTTTTACATATATCGTTAAATTCATAAATGCTTTATAAATAATCTAATGTTATGCCCAATAATTTTCTCTTTTTCTTCTAAAATCATCTCAACAATTTTTTTTAATGAGTGCAACATGATTGCATTATATATTCACCAATGTATATTAAATTTTCTATGCTGTCGGGGTAAGTATAGGTAATTAGTTTCTTAAAACCAATTTTAAAAAGTTTTAATTTTCTTGATATTCATAATTTACTGTTATAATGGTAAATTCTGTTACTTGTGACTTTAACACCATAAATTAACTATGTATATTCTATTTGGGGGTATGATGATCTTCAAACCATTATAACATTTTTTTTAAAAATTATACCCCAAACAGGTATGGTTGTGATCTTCAAACCAAAAATAAAAATGCTAAAAAACATTTTTTAAACAAACTCTTAATTATTTATTGAAATTTATTCAAAATAAAAAAAAAAGTCCAACTTCTTATTTAATAAAATAGAATCTACTGGAGGGTGTGCATTATAAACAATGGCTCAAAATTATTATTATTATTATTATTATTATTATTATTATTATTATTATTATTATTATTTATGCATTGACCTTAGTTTTGGTTTTTTTTAAAAATAAGGTTTGGTTAACTAACTCATTAAGGAATAAAAAAATATATATTTACAACACTAGTATAGACATTCCAATAAGAGGTTTTTATTTTTAGTTTCTTAAATAAATAGAGCCTTTAGTAAGGGCACTCGTTAATATTTGTCCAAAAATATCTACAATGCACTTTCTTTTATTCAATTAACATTTGTCTTAATTTTAATGTTTGTTTTATTTTGGTTTAAATACAACTTTGATATCTTTATTTGCTAAATCGGTAATTTTGGTCCTACTAATAAAGACATTTGATTCTTCTATTTAAAAAAATTCATAATTTTAGTTCAATCTTCAATTTTATCTATATTTATTTCTTTTAATTCTTACATTTAATTAATCAAAATATTTTAAAAAATCATTCCATGATGTATCTTAAATGATACATTAAGTTTAGGATTCAATTGTACCAAAATAAATAAAATAAAATGAAGACAAAATTAAGAATTGAATCAAAATTATGAATCTTTTAAAATAGGAGTGCATATATATCTTTATTTTAAAATGGAAGGACTAAAATTAAGAATTAAGCAAAATAAAAAAGATTAAAATTGTATTTAAACTTTGAACTTAATGTTTATGTATTAACGGTATAAAACACACTGTCGTTTAATCACAAGTCATCATTTAAATTACTTTTGATACTTATTTTAATATTTAATAAATTCACTATACATGATTTATTGAGATTAAATAACTGTGTAAAAAAAAAGACTTTGTGATTTTTATATTTCCTTGCCTAAAAGTGAAAAGCCGGATGTGGGTCAATTTCTCACGGGCTTGACAAACTCTATTCTATTTGCATTGGATAATATGTTAGTATTAGACTGGGCTTACGTTTGGGTAGCACATACTGGGCTTAATAATTAGATCCTACTGTTGCCTCCTGCACCTCCATAAATTAGACTGGGCTTACGTTTGGGAACTCACCAAAAACGACACCAGCAAGTAGCACATTGGGGTCGCAGTTGGAAAAGATGATGTCGAAGGAGACACTATAGATGCCACTAACATAGAGGATTTGGGACGAAACTGGCCAATGTTTATAATTACAACTCATGCTTTTGAAAAAATTAAAACAAAACTTTCAACTGCATTTTCTATTCTTTGATGAAAATGAAAATAAAAAAAGTCTAGCAACCTAAATGGTCTCCCATTTTGGATGGTTTAACATGATTGCAGTTTTATTTCTTTTAGATAGAAAATACCTTAACGTGGTAATAATATAATATACTTATCACACTTTAACAGGAATCCGTTGTAGTCTAGTTGGTCAGGATATTCGGCTCTCACCCGAAAGACCCGGGTTCAAGTCCCGGCAACGGAAAATTTTAATTTTTGCCTCAAAACATTGAAAATACTCTTCATAAACTCAACATATTATTCATCTCAACACACTCAACAGTCAACATATGTTACAGTTTAGTAGAATTATAACAATTTTTCCTCATTACTTCCAAAGCTCTGCATATTATTCATCTCAACACTGAAAATCTTCTCATCCATGAATAATACTAGTTCATAGTTGCACACAATATACATATGTTAACCGTTAGTAAAATTATAATAAAATTACAACAGAACTAGGTATAAAACATAATAAAAATTGAAATGGACCTCACTGTAAAAAGCAAAGTTATTTTGTAAAGGTAGACAACAATTCAAGGATGCATGCAACGATAGTTGTTATGTTTTGGTCCAAACTGTTTGAAATATTCACACACAATTAAATTCAGCCGTCTCCCTGTGAAGAAACAAGTTCAAGGTGTGACACAGATCCTGTATTCCAGCCATTTACACATGAACTAGTTCATGACTCGAGTGTCCCATTTGAGTGCTCCTCACCTGCAAAAGTGGAGGTTCCATATGCCAACCGATTCATGCTATTGGTAGAGTAATTTGAATATGGAGAATGTGTAGAACCAGGACTGGGACCGCCTCGTGAATACCGGTTCTGCGTGGCTGTGCTGCTTCTTGTCACTTTCAGACGTGCCTTCCTACCCTGAAATGAAGCATGCAAGCATTTCCATAATAGGAAAATGACACGTAAGTAAAAAACCAAAAAGCTCAAATACATGCATGAATGAAGATTGAGAATATTATTTTCACTTAATTATCAACCAAGTATTTTTTCCCACTAAGTTGACTACATGGATCAAACAAAGCCATAGTATCCTAATAGTAAATTGTGTATCCTAATAGTAAATTGTGTCTATAAATAAATCATTAATCTCTAAATCCTTCTCAGTAGTTTCACTTATAGTTTTTCTTGATCTCCCTTATGAGAGGGCTACCCTTACCCTCTATCTAAAGTTTTTTTCAGTTGTCTCCACAAATGCCATGTGGTAAATGAGAAATGCTAGCAATACACTCTCTAACACACTCTCTAGTCTCTACTATCGGCTGAAATTGATTGAAAATCACCCAGGTCTCACTTCTCATTTAATGAGTTTCACTCATGGTTGTAGTTTTCAATAAATTGAAAACAATAATAGTGTATTAGAAGGAGTGTGTTACAAAATATGTTGCTAGCACTCGTTGTGACTTTATGATAGTGACTAATGTTACGGGCATAATGAGTAAATATTTTATTAACAAATAAACAATTCTAGAAGTTAAAAGAACAACCTTTCCCATGCACTTCTCCAAATGTGGAGCAAACCTTCCAGCCATGATGGATCGACCACAATTCAAACAATCAAATATTTCATTTGCCACAGGAGGATGAGTTTGTCCAAATATGTCAACCACATACTTGCCATTTGCTTCATTACTGTTACTAGGATCAGCCACCCTAACCCTGGCTTGTGCTGACAGCTTCAATTCTTCATCCTCTTCTTCCAAATTTGAATCAAGCCCCAGCCTTGCTACTCTGTGACACTCTGATGCCACGTCGACTATGATGGAATCAAGGAGATCCAAGAAAAAATAAGAAAGCTGCAAAACACCCCAGTGGAAGCAAATAGCCATATAAGTATACAGAAGGAAAACATCTGTATTACTCTGAATGTTTCAATTCACTGAGACATAACCAATTACTTTAGGCACATTCACGTCAGAGTTATTCCACAATACAAAGAAATACAAATATGATAGAAGGTATACTACTGTGACTAGCATCTAACATTTAGTGATTCATTTATTTAAGGTAACAAAATAAGGGTTGAAGAGTGCCATTTAGGATTCCCTCCATCCTTATTATAAAAGAAAGATTTGATAGCAGATAGAAAGGTTGGCTGTTCAAGATAGACTTTCCACTCCATGCATCACTGAACCATCTTTCTCTGAAAAGAAAAACAACAACAACAACAACAGCAACTGAATGATGATACCCATTGATGTTAAAATTCAAATCATAGCATCTTTGCAGGGACGGGGACTTTCATATTTCTTTAGACTCTAGACAAACAGTGAAAGTAGAAACTCTCCTAATCAAGGATCTCAGCAGGAAAAAAGTATTGAGATGCACCAAAAGTGCATATGAAGGATAAGCGCACAAGTCACAACAGTATATAAAATTGATTCTGCTGGTGATGTAAGGCACTAAAGCTTAAACAATTGAATATATTTGATAATTATCATAATATATTCATCATGGTATTATCCTTTATAAATGGAGTATTAAAATATAAATATGCAACCACCGAAATTTTATCATGTTATATCCAAAAGAATAATCCGCTCCAACACCTTGCAGGAAAAGCCATATTCTGCAGTACAATCAAACAAATGAGAAACAATCTGATGAATTCATAATTCTTCTTGCTTTATTAAATTATAGTTCCCTTCATTATTGACCTTAATCTTCCTCTTCACTGTCGATCATAACCACAACGGAAAAAGTACTAGTTCTAGGTATGTTATGTTTCAACGGCATCTTTTCAGCGTTAATTTTAAGGGGGGGCAGGGGGATAAAAAAAAACAGGAAAAGAACAATGATCACAAAGTCGTAGATATATTAATGAAAGACCAATGAAGTTCAACCAATACTCATTTTTCCAAAAGACAATTCTAGATTAAAACCACTAATGCAATCACAAAACTTATCCCTGGATCAAGTCTTATGAGAATGTAAAATTGAAAGATGAAATGCACCCAGGCATGGTTAGCAACAAAAGTTAAATGGACTTTTAAATGTAAATGTGCTAGGAATTTGCATCAAAATCTATTATTTAATTATTTTTGCACTCATAAAAGCATGTCTTTGCAGAATTGAAGAGCACACCTGGGAATATGACAAGTTTTCCTCATTAGGAACAGACATGAATGAGTCTTGACCAAGGCTTTTGGATCCTAATTTACACCAATTACTGGCGAAAGTCAGAAATGTCCACAAAAGCTTTATGGAAGTATAAATTAAAGACAACAACAAAAGAACCAAAAGAAAATAACAAAAGGAAACAATGTAGAGATCTACATGACCTGAATCTATTGTTAAGAATTAATTTTATTTTGAACTTTCAAAATATGCTAAGACATCATTAAAGAAACTCTAAAGATAGTAAGACATTGAATATGCTTAAGAAGGCAAGGGATGGTCACACAATACAGATGTAAATTTCATCATGTAAAGTTCAACCAGCAGGCTCTAAGAGAATAAGAATCATGACGGAATGAAGAAAACACAATAGCTTAAAACAAAAAGATGCGGCTTCAGGAATCATATTGAATTGTATTCGTGTATATATAATCAGTGAGGAAAAAAAAAAAAAGAAAAAAGGAGCACTCCGAGTAATTTGGGTCAAGCAGTTGACAATAACCTAAAGTAGTAGTAAGAAGAATGCCTTAAAATATTATCAACATCATCATTGTTAAGTGCCTATATAAACACGATGGTGCAGCAACATTTAACTCAACATTGACAACAAAATATAGTATAAACCATAACCCAACCCAAGAACATATTCATCACACGCATATCCTTCATCTCAGTCTTCA
>NC_038254.2:5294690-5298377 GCF_000004515.6 Glycine max | reverse complement strand
CCCTTTCCCTCCCCTTTTTTTTCTCTTTTAACCCACCCCCAACCCAAACCCCTTAATATCTCTCCCCCCTAACCACCCAACCAACCTTATATCTCCCCCTAGCACTTCATATACTATATGATATAACAATTTATTATTCTGTTCAATGTGCTTACTACAAGTTGCATCCGTTGTTTCTCATACTCTGCACTCTGCAGTATCACCAGTTGAGAATAACTACTTACCAATCCTAATAAGAAGAAAAAAAATTATGAAATGATAGAAGAGAGGGTGGTAAAGCCTATCCTCAAAACAACAGACCTGTCAATTTCAACCCTATTATGGAACAAAGTACTGACTTAAGGATGCCTTCTAAGAATCCATGCCCCTCCAAATATGATTGGTACAAAAAAAGTTATTTTTTCCCTCTTTCATACTCTTCAGTTTCATAAAGTAACAAAATTTAGGTAATGCAAATTAAAGAAAGAAAGAAATGCAAATTAGTGAAATAAAACACAAATTAGGGGAATAAAAATCGAAACCTAAACCGCAGAGATGAGAGACGAACCTGCTCTGAAGTCTGAACCACAGCAAGAGAAGACTGAGAGATCACAGGGAATCGTCGAGACGAGAGTGCTAACGGGGATTCTGTGATTCACAGTGCGAACCCCTCAACTGGCCAATGGGGTACAATTTCAATAAAGCCCAAACGTTCGGACTAGAATAGAAAATTTTACAAGTATACTATTGGCACCTCCCATGAGTGTTGTGTTATTTGAACCCCCCAAATAAAATAAAAAGGCCCATATAATTCTCAACCATTCTCCTATCCCTCCCCCTCCTTCAGAACACTCCCCAGGCTCATTTATCCCTTTCTCTCACTCTCCCTAAGGGTGTATTTGGTTATGTGGATGAGAAAAGAATGAAAAAAAAATTGAGAAGTAATATTCCAATTAAGGAAGAGAGAAAGACGTGTGGGAATCACCCATAATTTTAAAAATTTCTCTCATATTTCTTCACAACCAAACACACACTAAAGCTTTCTTCCATCATCCATGTCTCATGCATGTACATAGCAAAAACTTGTTTGAATGAACTTAGAGTGTGTTTGAAAGGAAAGATGGAAATAATATTTTAGAGAAATCATGTATTTTTTTTAGTGGGATCCACACTTTTTACATTCTACTTTAATTCAAAAATTTCTCTTCTATTTTCATCATCTCTAAACCAAACACACCATTAATAAATGTATTTTTTTGGATATGTTTATATTCATTTGCATTGTATTTTGTCATGTACACAGTATATTAGGCACATAGAATGAGTGGATTCTAAGGAGAATGAGTAAGGTCCATTCTGACTTGAGCAAGTACCACCCACAACTTTACCTACCCTTTTAAGGGTTCATGCAAGACCTTTTCCTTACTAGAATACTTGCTTATCTAAGAAAATGAGAACTAATAAATTAAAAATAATAAACCATTTAGGGATATTTTTTTACCTACTCATTAATGGGTAGGGTGCATGTATCACAATATCCGTATTGTGGATACCTACTACCCATGACATTATAAAAATATCCTTATATATAGATATATCAAGGAAAGAACCTTAAATCTAATATTCATATTATCTCACATCCTCATTCTCTCAATTTATTTAGACTTATGTCTTTCTTTGAACTTATGCTTATGAGATATTGTAATTTTATTTGTACTTGTACTTTGGATTTATGTTTACTTATGCTTGAGAGATATTTTTCATGTTTAATTTTTTTGTGTTGTTTCTTTTTTGCACTTGGCATTTAATTCATTAGTTTTGCTTGATGTTAAAAATCACCTTTTTATACATTTTTTAAAATTTAAAGTATCCATGGATATCAACACCATAAAAAAATCGGGTATTTTTCAAAAAAATACCCAACGGATAAATAAGTGGGTAACAAACATGTGTTTTCTTCAACGGGTGGGTAGCCCCTACCCGTACTCGACCCTACTTATTATCATTCCTAGGACCATTAAGCTTAAAATACTTAAAAATTCAAATGAAAATTTCATGTAATTATCAAATTTTAAAAGATTTATAAAATCAAACTTATAAAGTATCTAAATTATCACATTCTAAGATGTTTTTATCTCATCTTTCTTCTTCAAGATTATCATTAACCTAACACCATCACCACCATTACCACAATCACTATCATGATTGTCATCACTGTCATAACAGTGATCATCATCATATTCACTACAATGATCAATTATGTCATAACATGTCATTGTTGTCACCATTATGATCACCATTGTCTCCATCACCATGATCATTATCATTATCATTGTCGGTGACAACAATCTTAAAAAAAATAACATGATAATTGAGATATTTTAGGATACAATAATTGAGATCCTTTTTTAAATTTGATTTTTATTTGATGAATCTATTAAAAATTTGATTACTACATGATATTTTAATTTTAATTTTTAAATACTTTATTGTCATCTGTCTATATCTTTTTAAATCTTGATGTGATGGTTATTATTAATTTTTCTTACATATGCAAGTGTAAAATCTTTTTCTATACACACACCTACTAGTATTTTATCATGTATATTTCATAGAATAAATATTTGTTTTATACAACTAAGATTTATAGTAAACGAATGCTTCTAAATGTGTAAATTATGTGATAATTAAAATATGTAATAAATAAATATTTTAACATAAAAATTATATTTTAGATTTATAATGAATAATTTATAATTAGATTTATTGAAAATAATAAGAGAGATATTCAGATTACTCAACTATCTAATAGATCTGTCTTAAGAGGTTATTATATTGCTCGATAATTTTTTTAACAAATATATATCACATTTCCTTACTCTTTTTAATATATATATATATATATATATATATATATATACACTTGACATTCCATCCTTTATCGGATTTTTTCGGTTATAGATCGAATTTTTATTATGTTTTTCTTAGTTTTATAATTTTATCGTTTGAAATAAAAAGAAAAGAAAATTTTTATGATGCTCCCAATAATTTTAGGGATTTTAATATTATTAATTTTATAACTAATCAAATTACATGTGATATTTTAATCTTACTGTTAGCTAAAAGTGATTCTCATATCCATATTTAAGATACTAAACAATCTAAGCATGATGAGTTTGGTTTTCCAAAAAAAAATATTATTTTAACTCTTCTCAACCAAATTTTAATTATAAAGAAAACATTTAAAGATGTAAGTGTACTCAGTAGATTTTATAAGATTCTAGAGTTTTTAAAAGTGATTTTTTTTTTATATTTATATCAATTCAATCCAAAATCTTAAACAAGTTTATCAGTCTTTCTCATTTATATACTATTCAACTTATTCATTTTACTCAATATTAAAGTTTACCTTCATACTTGAACCAATAGAGGGATTTGGAATGGAAGGAAAGAAATTCAAGACAATTTAAGTGAATTGATTAAAGTATCTTTATTTATGTTATGAAATATAAAATTATAAGAATATAAAAGAAACCAATTTTTAGAAGGAGAATACTAGCAATGTTTTTTCTCACTCTCTTTCTAACACTTTATTTTCTTTATGATTAATTAAAATTTGTTAAATATCATGAATTTTGATAAGACTCAATTCTAGAAGAGAATCGTTAAATAAGAAGTAGGACACATCAAAATTAATAATTTCAATCA